>NW_010179011.1:0-14855 GCF_000695765.1 Mesitornis unicolor
CGGACTATACATAGAGCCGGCGTCACTGATGCCGGTTGAACAAATTCCTATTTTAAACGTCGGTGTTTGCCGGAATAACGGCGCCCGGACACCCCTTGGAAGGAGAGAGTCGCCCCTGCCTGCAGAGATGCTGCAGTCCCTCTCCCCGTGGAGCCGGCAGCACTGACTGGGCGAGGCAGCTCTCAGGGCCGCAGCTTGTCTACACCAAATGCACCCTCATCCCACACGCAGCAGTGGCTCATCAGCCTTTTTGTTCCTTAAACTATCCCCTCCTGCACCCCCGTGTCCCCACACACAGGAGGTGTGTTGCAGAGGGGCACCCCACGGATGCCAGCTTGCCCCTGTGCCTTCGCAGTGGCTCAGAGAGCCACCAGCCAAGGGACCCAAGCTGTCTTATTCCAGTAAATGCCATTTTAGACATAACTAGCACCCAAGACCTATTAACAGGCATTTCTATGGCACGCCTGACCTTTGGTGGCTGAGGGCTTTACTGAGCGGCCCCAAGGTAACACACCAAAAATCACTCCAGTGCCATGTAAGGAAAAGGCGAGCTGTTAAACACTGAGGAAGAGAAATGGAGGAAAGCGAGCAATGTTGAGGAGCAGCCCTCAGGTATACCAGGCAGGTAACAGCCTAAATTTACAGCTTAAAGAACACAAATAAGCCCCCACACACTTGGGCAAGCAAGCTGGCATTGGGCTGGTAACATCAGAGTTTAGGTAGAGGCAGGTTGTGGAAAACCCCAAAGCGAGTACCAGGATCCATGCCCCTACAGCTGCATGTCCTGGCCTGTGGGGCATGGCGTGCGGCTCTCCTTGCTGCAGGATGCAGGGACCAAGAGGTGAAGCAGAGGCCATCCCAGACCTCTCGCCCATGTTAAGACAAGGGTTTCCCAGTGCTCCCAGCTCCGAGGTTTTTTTTTTAACAGAAAGACACATCCTGCGAAACTTGGAGGGTTTGGAGCAAGTAACGTAAAATGTGGTGAAGCTCCACGCAGCAGGATTAACTGTGTGGTTCCCATCCCTCCTGAGGCTGTCCTACCTCCAGCATGCTTTAAATGAGCGGCTGGTCACCAGCTCTCAGGAGTACCAGGCCTACCCCAGCCTTAATCTTTCCTTAGCCCAAAGTTCACGTGGCTTCAGCTACCTTCATACACACTACAACTGTGCTATGGCAAATGGTACCAGCATTCCCTAAACACAACTTCACCAGGTTTTGTGTGTCCCCCCTCCCATTTCAGATTTGCCTCTCTGTCCCAAGCATCCATAACAAAAAACATGACATTAGTAGAGAAAGACAGTATTTTTAGCACTTTTTTAAAGAGAGATTTTGTTTTCAACTGGAAGTGGGACAAGACTAGATCCTGAAATACAGTCCTTTCCAAACGCTTGGGATGCAGAGGGATATTAGGTTTTAAAACCTGATCATTCATTGTACTTAGGTACCAGCAGTGGTAAGATCCCTGCCTCCTGCTCTGCCTCTCTTCTATCAGATGCCTCTTCTCAAACAAAATTTTCACCCCACTTTCACACTGCCCCCACCCTCTGATCCCCCAAACCAGGGTCTTGGGTGCCAGTCTGTTATACTATGCTCTCCTGTCTAGGATTTGGTTTTCTTGCGTTAAGAATGCACAATAAATCAGGTCTTTACTTGTGAAACCTGCACAATTAAGTGTGTTTTGTTTAGGTTGGTTGTTGGTTTTTTTTAAAACTTGTAACAGTTGTTCATATACTCCTGCCAAGATCCCCACCAAAACGAGCATTGAAACTTGACTCTTTATTTCCATGGTCTAGTTTCCAGCTATGGTCCAGAGATGGTTCTCCTGCTATTTTCATTTGGTGATATCTTGAACCGAATCTGCTCAATCTTACAAAACCAGGTAATGATTCTCACAACTGAGGCAGAGACTATGATGGAGCACTCATACATTAACATTTATAACATGTCTGTGTCTCCACCACAGGGAATTTATGCTCCCAACGACAAAAATATATACATAAAATGCACACCTGTTCTTCCTCACTTGCAGTTACAGCTTGCCCCAGGGGCCTGCCTGCCTCAGGCAGTCAGATCAGTGTTTCCCACGGCACTGAGAGGTTGCTACAGTGTCCAGGCCACCCAGATCCTAGTGCCCAATGAGAAAAAACCGAATCTGTGACATCCAGCTTAAGTGCTCTGATAAGCACTCTGTGTATTGGAGGAGGGGGAAAGAATGAGAAGGATTTCCTCCTCTTTTTTTTGTATTAAAATTTTCTGCACTGACATGGTGCCAGCCCCTCGGAGATGCTTTGCTGCAAGTCTGGCCCAGAGCAAAGTGTAAAATTCCAGGGGGGTTTAGACTTAATTCCTCCTCATCAGCCTTTGCTCTTAGCTACCTTAGTGTCGGCTTTTGTAGAGCCTGCTTCAGAGGTGCCTAATAACACACATACATCGTATTTGTAGCTTGGGTGCACGGCTTGAATCTGGGGCCTGATTTCCCAGGACTGCTGCCCTGTAGAGTGTCCTCCAAAGGATCAAAGTTCTTCAACAGCTTTGCAAAGGTGTAGTTGTCTTTTAAAAAGCTTTTCTGTATCTATTACTGTCACCAGACAAACCCTACACCAAGCAGAAGTAGTTACAGACCTGTTTGCTCCCAACCAAAAGTACATGGGAAAACTGTGGCTTCATCATAATGTTCTTGCAAAAGCAACTTTTCACACTGCTCTCACAAATCATCTCCACTGATTAATAATGAGATCAATGTTATTTTACTTAATCATGTTGGATATCAGTAACAAATGCATGTCATCCTTATGCTCCTAGTAATACTCCATTGAGTATTTCATTAACACCAATTACTAAAGCTACTGATGTCTATGATTTCTGCATCCCAGTCTGTCAGGAAATGTTACTGAAGCTGTCCCAACAACCAGATAAAATCTGTAGGTTAAATGCCTTTCATAATATAATAGGTACTCTACTTTTAAAGCACCTACTGTTAAAAAAATGACAACACACAGTGTTTAACCACATTCTGCCCTTTGCTAATGTAAAGTTAGATCAGATAGGTAAAAGTGATGGGAAAAATTCAGACAGGTTGAATTATCTGTACACCATAAAATAAATCACTGAAGGAAGCAGCAAGGAAGTGGGATTTAAAAGGGATTTGAAAAGAGAGACTTAAAAGCAGAATAAAGACCTTAAGGATGAGATTAGGGAGACTGTAACTATACTTTGCATAGGAGACCATGCAGAAGAAGGCATAGGGGTTTTTCCTTTACCTGAGATGTGGACAGAAAAGTGAATAACTGGTAGAGGGAATCCTGGTAAGATTTTAGCTGAGCTTTCTCTGACTAGATTAATTTGTTAATTACCATTAAGAGATGTTAATACTGTGATACACATTTTAGTTCTTACAGTGTTGAGTCACAGTTTTCAAACACAGAAGTTGGAATAAAAAGCACAACTTAATAATATCAGGCGAATACAGAAGGAATATCAAAATATTATTTGCACAGAGAAGACAGACACGGTTCCAGTAACTACAATGGCCTGCAGGGGAGGTTACGCTTCTTGCATGGAAAGAAATGATGGCTTTTGCAGAAAATAAGGAAACAGCAGGATTCTGCTGCATTCTGTGCACACAACAGAAGACTTTGTTTTGCTGTAGATTCAGAGAGAAATGAAGACTGATATAGTCACAGGAAGAAGCTTTAATTTTGGCCCATTAGTCTCTTTTGAATAATACTTCAATACTGCTGACTTCAGTATCCCTCTCAGTAGTTTTTTGGTAACGTCGTGCATTGTCAAAATGAGCTTTGTGGTAGACATCATCTTTTTAATCTTTGAAATCAGAGCAAATAAATATTTGGCAAGAGTTTAGGTGTTTGTGTTAAGGAGAAAGGAAAATCAGGGATTTGCCCTCAGGAATAGTGCTCGAGAAGGAGGGAGCAAAAGCCACTTTGGGAAAGGAGAAGGGGACTTTTGTGGTTTAGCAATAAACAGTGAAGCCCAGCACACATTATAAATCTCCGAGTGCTACCAGATACATTGAAAGAAAATGTAATACCCACAAGTGCACTATGGTATGGAAACTTTCTTACAAACCCAAGTGGAAAGAAAACGAGACTTTTGCAGCTTGCACTAAGCCAATGTCTCTTGTGGGATTTAGCAAGGGCCTGGCTGATGAGTCCTGAGTGAAAACCAACACCTGGATGGGTCAGTCCCATCCTGCACAGAGAAGACTACACCAGCCAAGGGGATCATTCCATCCTGAGCCTGATGGAGAGATTGAGGGGCTCTTTTAAATGCTCTACCTGCAAATATAAACCATATATGGGCTCCTTCCTGGCAGGCCTCTCTGTTTTAGTGAATGTCAGACCTTTCAAAGGAAAGAAACTCCAGAGCTGGGTGGATTTCAAGAACCTAAACTGAGCTTGCAGGATTCGAAAGCCTTGGCATGGTCTTCCAAATGGGAGCCCACTTTTCCTTCCAGGATGAGACAGGATCATGTTCTGGATGTTGCCTTACGCTCTGTAGCATGCTCCCATGTAACTGAGCCCCTGCAAGAATCGGTGACTGAAGTGCTTGTTAAATGACAAAAAAACCCCCGTGTCTCCCTTCAGCCCTGCTATAAGCAGCTCCCAATGGATGCCTTACAAGGTCTGCAGAAGATGCATATATTTTTAAAACAGATCCTCCCCCTCGCTACCCATCCTTCTCTTCCAGACCCCAAAATCTCATGCCAAAACAAACAGGCATGAACGTAATCCCAGAACGAGCTTAGATTTCTTCAGTGCTTTTTAGTCATGCTGCAAATACAGCCTAAATATGAGTTCATGTATTTATATGGGGAGTCTGTTACCCAGACGAAATAGATTAAATACTTGCTGAATTTTGCGTATGTCAGGTTAAGCAATGTCTACAATGTCCTTGATACAAGAGAATATTCTGGTTGCTATTACATGTAGACAGCAATAGCACATGCAAACTGCAGGAACACATTGAATAAGACTATTTATAATCACTTTTATTGCTTTCATGAACATCTTGACAGGTGCCTGTCCAGGCTGTCCTGACGGATTTCTGCTTGCAGAGACTTCATAGCTTCCCCAGTCCATCTCCTCCAGTATCTGATTAACCATATACCATTAGAAAAATGGTTCTCAGGTCTATCTGAGTCCCCCCTGCTGTAAAGCCATGATTTCTGCCACAGGTGGAAGGGGAGATGATTTCCACCCTCCATGCTGCAAGTTTTTGCATATCTAAGGGTGACTGTGTGTTTCCCTCATTCTCCATCTTTTCATTAGGTATTAACAACCCTAATTCACTTACCCTTTACCCATGGGACATACTTGCTGCATCTTCCATCACTGCTTTTCAGACCTTCTTTAGCAAATCTGTGTGTGCAGTGCAAACAAGTGACCACAAGAGGCAAGGTGGAGCCTCACCACTGGTGAGAAGAGGAGAGGGATGACTTTGTGTCCTGCTTATACACCCCTGAGTAACATCTGCAATTTTCGTGTTGGCATGACCATGTCCTTCAGCTCAGGCCCTACTGCGAGCACATTTTCCACTCATCCTTCAGTTACTAATGAAAATACTGAACTAACACAACCACGTTGACCCCCATAAAGTAACTACTAATACAATTAATGCAGTATTTGTAGCTGACCTTCAAGCACGATCCAAGCAGTCATTTTTCACCTCATAATTTCACCTGCACAGTGCTTCCCTAGTTGGCTAAAAGTAGAGTATCATGCCATGCCATACCAAAGCCAAAAGCCATTTCTGCTCTCTCTGCAAAGCCTGTTGCCCTATTTCAGAAGGAAGTTAGAGGGACTGGTCAAGAACAAACCCTATCAAACTCACATTGGCTATTATTTATCTATCTGTTTATTACCTTTTAAAGGCCTGCAGATTGCATGTTTATGTCAGTATTTCTCCAGAAACTGAAGTTAGACCAACTGGTCTCAATTTCGCTGCTCCTTCCCCCAGGTCTCTCAAGGTCCCTTTTCCACAGAACCACCTCTTCCAGGTCGCTGGGTCCACTCAGGTCTCCCATCACGGGCCTGCCTTTGGAAATGAACTTTCCACAGTGACCCTATTCTTTGTACAGTATTATCGGGTAACCTGAGAACTGCAGATGTATCTGATCATTGGAACTGCGGACACGATTGCCACAAAACCCGAAACCGTGACCTTTCCTTCAGGCGTTATCAGCCAAGCTGGTGGGGGGACAAGAGAATTGATTTATGACCATTCATTAATATTACATGAAACTGATTATTTATAGAGGTAGACTTGAGCTGAGAGGTTCAGGCTCAAAACCTGTCTTCTTCATAGTTTAGGGTGTTTGGACATGGGAAAACAAGGAATGATCTCTGGAAGCATTGTGAATGTAACTGGATTATATATTATTATATTTTATTATGTTTTGTATTGTACTTTAAAAAGCATTTTATTACTTCTATTTAATAATTTTATTTTCTCATAGTTTGTTATTTTTATTAATAGATTTTGTGAATTTTTAAAAATTATTTTAATCTATTTTTAAAAATTACCTATTTTTAAGTAGCCAGGGGCCACCATATGAAAACATAAAGCAGTACCATTGTTTTTTGCTTACTTTAGAAACAGAAACAGGCTGGATTTTATATTGGATAATACCAGCCCTTTATACAATCAGCTGCTTCATGGAGGTGTTTTGAATATTGGCAACAATTTGTTAACACAAAAATGCTCCTACAGACAAATGTGCAGTAAATTGCAAAACTTGTATCGTGAGACTGCAACATGAAATTGCCGCGCTTTGGAGAGCAGCCAGCGTCGGATTGGGATTAATTTGCTCTCAGCATTCAATAAATAATGTTCGGAAGGCCTCGTGAAAAGCAATCCCTGCTGGTTATGTGCACCTCCGTGCCACAGGGCCTATCTTTGGTCACCGAGCAGAAGTGCGTGCGGCAAACGTCTTGGGGGCATTTCTCCCCGGGCTTACAGTAAAAGCCAGATAAAGTGCCTCCCACTGCATGGCGATGAAAAGGAGGATCAGGCAGCCCTCGGAGTGAAGCCTCTCCTGGGCTGGAGTTTCTATATATAGGGGAGCTCAATAAACACCATTATGAACCACATGTTATCTGCCTGCTCAGAATTAAGGTCACATACATACTTTTGTATGTGTTTCTTGATTAGCTCACAAATGAAACAATTCCAGGTGAGAAGCTGGCTACATAATTAGGAGTTACAAATCCAACCAGACCCTGTCCGACAAACCGCTTTAGTTGGTACATGAGGTGACTACGAGGGAAAGCAAGAATGAGATTTTTAAACCCAGGTGTAAAATCCATTGTAAAGGTCAGGTTTATAAGGAGACCATCCCAAAATGCTAATGACATGACAGTTTTATGAGGCTGGAAAATGATAGCTTGGCTGAAGCTGAGTAATACTAGAGGCAAGGGATTTATTTCAATTGGAGTACTTTTTTTATATATATATTTTGTCCTTGATACTGCCAAATCTCACTGAAATGAGAAATCCTTACTTGTTTAAGTAACCCCCCCACATTCAGCTGCACAACTGAGGTAAGAAAAGGTTATTTATGTAAGTGAGGCATTATTCTGTAGTCCTATCTTTCAGAAGTCTTACATATTTTTCTGCTGTATATATAATTGAAAGTAATACAAATTTTAATGTCTATACTTTGCAAAAAATATATAAAACATCCATTCTTAATAAGCAGCCTCAGAAACAGAAATGTAAGAGTTGTCACACAAACTTTAACACAGTTTTAACTGCATTTTTCTGTTGTAGTACAGGAGGAAAACCTGTCCAGAAGAGCTTATAGTCAAATGTACACTTTTAACAGAGGTGCATACAAGCATAGCCCGCACAACCTTAGCTGTGCACCCCAAGAATGGGCACTTGTGCATCTAACCAGAGCAAAAGTACTTTTTCATTTCCAAAGTATAATATCTAATATAATATCTATAATATCTAATCTAATCTAATAATATCTGTCTGTAGTTATGTAAAACATACAATATCTATCTATAACTAGTTCTGTGTTTCCCACAGTTCCTTTAATCAACAATGATTTAGGAAAAATAGGAATATTTTAAACATAAAAATTGTTTATTCTCCTTTTTCCAAGCAGTCCAAGGTTCTCTGACCAGGCCAACTATTCCCCTTTACCTCTGTACTGTGAAAATGCAGGTGGTGTTTTAGTAGTGCTCTGCTCTGAGTGTGCAGGCCTGGTCCCGCGAGGTCTTGAGCACTTCCCAGGAAGCGCTGAGCTCTCTGAAATCCCTGCGATTCACATCCCCAGGCTGACACTGGCCACATCTCCCCCGACGCCCTCCTGTGAATCCTGTCCTCTGCAGCACGCACCAACCTCAGTCTCTGGTGTTGCCTTCATGCAGGTTCTCAATGATATCACTCATCCCAGTAATGAGGCAAGGTGAATTTTGGCACAAATAATGTCTGCTCTGGAGACCACTCTGTCAAAATTCTGATGTGTTTGTCCACTTTCTGGCTGGAGCACATTTGCACGTAGCTCCTCAGCGAGGAAGGTCGGCATGCAAACCCACTGGGGCCATGGACTCCCTGTAGAGCCCAGTTGGACGCCGCAGGGGGTTTCCATTCCCTCAGCCCCACAGCCTGAAAAAACCAACCCCAGAGGGCAATGCTCTTCTTCCAGACAAGCCTCTTCTACTCAGAGGATCTTGCAATTACCAGGTGGCTTCCTATCCCTCTGTCCAAACAAGCACTCTATGGCAGGGTAATCATGAACATGAATCATCTTCTGCTTTGGTAAAGAAGAGAAATCAGAGGGAAAGACTTTCCCCATCCTGTCTGTGAGTGGTTTACAAACCTCCCGATGAACTGAGATTGAGAAAACAAAACAAAAAACCCCCTCTATTTCAGAAAATTTACACTCTAACAACTCTTTCTCCTCCTCTTTTTCCAACTTAAACTAGTTGCTGGGTTACCCTAACCCAAATTAACAAATAGGTCTGAAGTGTACAGTAAATAAGTGAGCAGCTGCGAATTTTATTTGGCCACACTCTAGTACTAATCGTTTTCTTTCCTATTCTATTAGTATAAGCCTAGATGACACGAAAGATTGCTCGATGGTGACACAAGTAACAGCTATATTAGCTTGTGGCTGCAGGGTAGCACGTAGCACAGATACAGTTGAGCTAGCTTTAAATTGACTGACTGGGGTGCTGGTCATTCGTTATGTGCAAAAGCAGAGAGGTTAAGTTGGGCTGGGATATCTTGCCTATAGGGATCCTGGTGCAAGCATTTGTTGTCTCATCGCCACATCACAGTCCTCTCTGCAACAGTGAAGACCCTCACGGGCTGAACCTGCGGACTTGCTCCTTGTCAGAGAGATTTTGTTTGTTTTAGCGTTTGCAACATGAAAGAGATTAAAAATAAATAATAATTTTAAAAGCCTAGCTTTTTTTTCACCTGCTCCTCTATGCTTTAGAAGATTGGAAAACTGAGACTTTATCTTATTTTTATCGCTTTACACTTACTTTATGTAATTTTATTCCTGCTTCCTGACCCCACCAGAACTAGGTGCAGATGGGAGAAAATGCTTCTAGAGTAAGACTCTTCCCCAAACTTTAAAGAACAGAAAACAAAACCAAAACCAACAGCAAGCTCTCAAACACCCCAAATCCAAAATCATCTGATACAAAATAAACAGGAAACATGCCCTTAGAAATCTCCCAGCCTAATTTTTAAAGCCAAAAAGACTCCTCCACTCTAATGTCTTTCTGGCCCAATGTTGAGGTTCACTGATCTGTAATTTATCGCACTTCACTCCAGAAACTCGGTCAAGCTGCTCAGACTGGGAGCACAGGCTCCTTGTATAGCCAGCAAAGGGGAAATTCAACCCACCTAAAGTCCCAGTTGCTCTGTCATTAGCCTACAGTAATTAGCGTCTTACTTCAGACGAGTCACTTTGGTGCATAAAGGTGTGTAGCGCAAACCTCCCCATCTGGCTGTAACTGTCTTGTTTCCCATTTACAAGGAGTAGCAAATAGGCTTTCCAGAGGGACTGCTGCCCTGAGGGTTTTTTAGGGTCTCAGAGAGGTATGTGATGTTCTAGAAACCCATTTCTAGGTTTCAGTAAAAAGATCTGCCAGATGGGTAGCTCCATCTCAACTGGGATCAGTGGTCTCACTGAGCCTATGTAGTTGAAGGAAATGCAAATAAAAACCAGTTTGTGCTTTGGGCTGGTGTCTTGAATGGTGTCAAACCATTCAAGTGGGTTTGTAGTCATATATAAGCTTAGTCCCGACACCTCAAACAGCACTGCAATGATATATTTAGCTGGAATGAACTCCTGAGTCCTGGTTCAAATGGGTTCAACTCATCTATGTTCATCTCCGTGCTGGAAAATGATGAGTCCACAAAAGTCTTATTCTGGTACAGCAGTAGTCCAAGCCAGTCGAGTTTCCATGCAGTAAGTCATATGAAGTGAATATAAAGCAGGCAGAGAGTAATGATTTTCTATTACTGGCTGATAAAAGGAAGCACATGCTGATCTTTCTGGACAAACCACTGCTTTCAGCTGAAACCTCCATACCTCCTCCTGTGAATATGTTGAAGAAGTTGGGCACTTAAAGTGATCCAGGCTGAAGTCAAGCACCACTTGACGATAAAGCCCTAGTTAACACATATCTCCTTTGGGCTGCACAGTTGTTTCTAGTGATCAGATGTAGCAAAAAACAGTTACAGGGATACAATGGCAACCCGAGAAGAGCTGTGCAGCAATGGAGAGAGTATAGCCCATACACTGAGCTGAGGAGACCAATGCTGATTTCTAATGTACGCAGTCAGGCTCTCTAGTTACACGATTTAGTCCATTGCTTACCAGGAGCAATATAACCAATCATGTATGTTTAGAGGAAAGGCACAGTTTATCAGATCCTAGCCCAGAGGTTCATGTTCTTTCTCTCTACCTAGAAAAGATGGTCATCCAAGGTTATGGGAGAAGCGGCTGAGAGATCAGCATGCAAAAACTTTCATGACAGCTGCCTTCGTCTGTTAGACAGGCTTTTCTGCCCCACAGCAGATGGCTTTGAAGTTGGCACAAAAGCCAAACAGACATAGATACACGTATAAAAGCCTTCTCGCCCCCGCATGCATTAATGCCCTCTGAAGGTACAAGTCACACAAGGCTTTTGCAGAGAGGTCTTTGGGTGCAAGTGTTTTCCTTTTTAACAAATTAGTTTGATTCCCAAGCTTTGCTACTCAGGAAATGACTGGGTAGCTGAAAATCCAGTGCTGTCATGGTACACTGCTGCAAGAGATGAAGTTGTATTTGTCCTCTACTACATTCTGCACAGGTTTTATTTTCAGATACAGTGTTCATAAATTTAAGTACTAGAGGTAGGGAACAAATACTTAGCAAGAGCATATTAAAAATGCACCTGTATTAAAGAGCATCTCAAAAAGGAAAACACTGAAAATTCAAGAAATAGGTTTTTCTTTTGTGCTTATCAGAGGATGACACAGTGGATGACTTAAGTAAAATACTGTGGCTTTGTTTTAGGGGGAACCCTCCATCACCATTAGCAATAAGAAAAGTCAGCAGAGCTATTAATATTCCCAATAATGCTTTACAAAGTTTTCTGCAATCGTATAACCTTGCTGCTGTTCCTGTGCAGTGATTCCCTGGATGTGACTATCAATAACCCCTTAGAGAATAAGGCTATCATTTCCTGAGCTGACCTACCAGAACACAGATTAACTCATCTTCTTTAATGCAAAGTGGTCGTCAGTACCTTATGGCTGTAATGGTTCATCAGTGAGGCAGAACAAAAGAGCAGACTTGGTAATAAAACTTAACATTTAAAATAACACACAATTGATTGTAGTAAAACACAGAGAGAGAAAGCAACATTCTTTCAACAAAAATGTTTGTCTTTTTATTTGCCAAACTAGCGAAATAAAACTAGGTCTGGGCTCATATCTGGGTACATCCCATTGATCAGGTGCCCCTGTTCTGACCAGAGGAGCGGCTTTACAGCGCATCTCCAGGTTTACACCAGCATGAAAGCAGCATCAAGGGCTCTCTGCCTCCTGAACCTCCTGCAGCACTGCTCCAGCATTTTCACTAGGCACAAGGTGGAGATTGCCTCCCAGCTGGACATTATCTGACCTCCCTGAAGCAGAAGAGGATTTCAAGTTTCTAAACAAAAGAAATCTAGCACTAGGCTGGATTTGTATTGATCAGACAGCATTTTAACAGCTCTCCTCAGCCTAATTTTAAGTGCAGTGTCCCATAATCCCCATCCTTCCTTATCAGCTGGACAGGGCTGAAATAAGTCTCAGTAGAAGATAGAAGGGTGAAGTGAGACATCAAATATTTTTTGCTGTAAGAACCTGGTGTCTTCCAGACACACTTTATTTTCTTTTTGGTCACATTAATGCTGACATAAGCGTTAAGACAAGGGTGCAAAAGCTGCACTGCCTATTTATAGAGGCACTGTATAAAGATCAACAGATGTTTTCAGAACAGCCATGTACTTCAGTGGTTACTTGCAAAAATTTCCATTAGAGCAGTCAGAGCATTAGGAAAAAATATAATGCAGAAACTTAAATATAAAAGCCCTGAATTGTTGAGTCTTTAGAGGATCCACCACTCATTAGACTAATTGCTGTTATAGTCTGACTGTTGTGGGCTGCTTCCACCTTTGATCAGTATCAATTTAAAACATGAAAGGGTGGAAAAAACAAAACCAATGCCACAACACCATCAATAATTCACAGCAACACCCCAGACAAGGTACATGTTAAAGTCTTGGCACTAGATTAAAAAATAATTGTATTGCAAATCTCAAACATGTAAAATTCAAAACTAATCAGAATTTTTAAAACAGTGTAGACAGATGTACTGTTTTGGAGCCTCCATTTGTCACTCTCAATTAAATCACAGGTAATTTTTAAATAAAAGCTGATACTGAAAGATAACCAACAACACCGATATTACCATTATAATGGCAAAGTTACAATGCAGCTGTGGTGTTTTGCTAAAATGCACAATAAGTACAAATACAAAGTATCCCTTTCAAAGTAAGGCGCATTTTGGTGAGCATCTGACTGCAAAATACTCCCAAGGCAAGTTTCCACTAAGTCAGTAGATAATTATTGGTTTTATCTCTGAAGTTTGGTTTATATTATTAGACACTTGCCTAATTTTAAGGGTGAGCTGTCAAAGCAGTAAGTTATTTCAGAGTGTTTTGATCTGCAGGAGAAGTATATGCATCATGTCTGGACAAAAGCATAAGCAGTGCAGGCTGAGCAGTCATCAGGCATCTGCAGGGTCAAGGCCTTTTCCTAGCGACTGGGAGCAAAGAGTGAAAATGAGCATCATTATCGCTGCTAATGAAGGACGAAGAGCTCAAGCTCGCCATGTGGCAGAGCCATCAGGAAGGATGTCAAAAATTGGCCAATAAAATCTAGCAAGTGTGAAGTTCATGTGACCTTTCCATATGGAAAGTGAGCTCTCCATATGGAGCACACTCTCAGAGCTGGCAGGTGGGAGGAAATACCTGGTACAATGCCTTCCCTGCTCTCAGTTTAGCGTGTGGAGCAGAACAGAGCCCATGCTTTCACTGATCTCTCATTACATCCGATGAGCAGTATGGGTAACCATCAGGGAGGATGTTCAGACCTTCAATAGACATTCGGGGAGCCCGGGGCTGGAAGCAGCTAACTTTACCAGAATCCTGCTAAAATTTACCTCCTGTACTTGAAAACAGCCTAGAACAAGATACCTGATGCCAGAATATCAAGATTTAATTTGAAACACCTCCTAGGACCCAGGTCAGGAGTGGGACTTGAGAAGAGTTTTACTGCCAAATGAAAGGCACCCAACTAAAATCCTGGCTCCAAATAGCTCTGAATTTTGTGATGCCCAAAATGCAAACTTGGCATTTTACAAAACACCACATAGGATTTTCTGTTCTGTTTTGTCCACACCTATTACAGGTTATTAACCTGAATGGCAGTGCGTCAAACTCATGTAGTATCTCTGCACATCGGATGAGCAACTGGCAAGTTAGCAGACCTCTGAAAGTGAGCATCTTAGCTCTTTTAAGCAGAACAAGTGCCCCACCATCGTCCTTGCCCATACTGTGATCTCTGTCAAAGGCTCCATTCAGGATAAGGTCTCAGCTGGGTGCTGTAAAATCAGAGTCCAAACCTCACAGAAGAGCTCCAGGAAAAGCTCTGAGGGGCTGAAATGGCAAGGTGAAGTGATTGGAGTAAATCTGGCACACATCCTGCTAGACAGCTGGCATCAAACAGGCAGCTCTGAGGACATGTAATTTTAAATTTGGCTTTAATCTATCTGACCCAGTTCCTCCCTTTGCCATTTTCAATTAAGCCAATAAGAAAAAAGAAACACAGCTTTGTTTAAATCACTGGAAGAAAATAAGCCTTTTTGGCTGGTTTGAGCAGCAGACTATAATAGTGTATGTTGTGTTCAGGCAAACCACAATTTTCTCAGATTCTGAAGCTTCCTGCACATTTCCATGGTAAAGAATTTCATCCAGAAAAACCTGTCTGAATCTACACTCTTATGGCTTACTTTCGGTTAAGGTGTTTGTCTTTTACAGCAAGTTCTTGCAATATCACATGCTGTAAGCACATTTAAACAAATTAAAGCTTCACTGCAGAGCTTTAGCAGTTTCCTGAAATGGGGCCAGCGTCTGCAGGGACCTTGCAGAGTCCCTTGCTAAATGGCAACATGGGAGATGCACTTAGGGGCACCTAAGGGGTAGATTGGCACCTGTGGGACAGCAGAGACATCTGTTGTGCCCATATTTTAGCAGCACTAATCCATGTCAGGAAGAGCG
>NW_010179011.1:14886-18112 GCF_000695765.1 Mesitornis unicolor
CAGGGTTTAGGACAATCATACTGAAATGTCATACACAGAAGGATGGGGGCGGTCGATGCCTAATCAAGGTCTAGATGGGTCACGTTCATTCAAGGCAGAAGACATTTGGGAATTTTAAGGAGAGCTAAACCATTGCCAGCCATGCCTCGCTGCTGTAGGTGGCCAAGGGGAAGAGAGACACGTTGCAGCTGTCCTGTCTCAGCACAGGAGTGCAGGGTACATGCACAGCACCCAGGGAGCTATTTGAGAGGCTCCAGCTCTGGACACGAGTACAGCGTGCATAACGGGAGGTACACAAGAACACCCAGAACATGCTCATTTTGTGCAAGGCGGTGCAGGATGAGACCCCTCCCCAGACCTTACAAACACCTACACCTCATGACCTTGCTGTACAGCAGCGCAGACCCCAGAGGCAAGGACTGTGTCAGACTGTAACCACGTGCACCTCAGCTTTGTTGCAGTGACTGTATTGCTTCTGCCTCCAGAGCCAGTTCATCTGGTGTTAACTTTAGTATCTCGACACCCTGGTCCCTTGCACGTGTGCTCTTCACTCACAGGAACCCCTGACTTGACTGCCAATGTAGACGATCCCAGACAGGCACACAAAACCATGCAGTTTATACAACTTTTCTCCCTACAGCCTGGGAAACCATGCCACTTGCTTTCCACTCCCTTTACTAAGAAACTCACAATACCAATATACTTCTTAACATGCCTCTCATCATCCAACAGGCCAACCTAGCTGAGTAAATGCTACTATAATAACATTTAGTGCTCACTGTACAGCATTGTTCACGTCCAAGAGCATTCAGAAGCACTGAGTTTCTGCAGCTCTGAAGTAGAGACATTTATGATCCTTATGGCTCTATGCTGTAAATAGTTTTTTAATATGGTGAAATGCATGCAGAAAGAATTAAAGGCACCAGAATATGGCTGCAAAGCCACTGGCAGTTTGGGGAATAACGTAACATATATAAGTCCTCTGAAGATAACAGGGCAGAGCAGCTTTGGGCATGTTTTGATGAGAAAAGCTGATATGTCTTCGTATAGAAATATCCTTTCATTGCTCTTTTAGATCATGGATATGATCATGTTTCATTAATTTCCTTTACAGACCACAGGGTGGCAAAGACTGCCTGGTGCTTGGCTGCTGCACAGTGAGATGACAAGCTGGGAAGCTGGGTCCTCAGCACCCAAATAGATCGAGAAACACCCACTGCCCTTGAGCGAACAGAAACCACAAGCACAGCAGCATGTGCTCCATTGTTTGGATGTGTAGATTATATTCCCATGGACATAGGGTGAGGAACAAAACAAAGATTCAGATGCTTCAGTAGAAAATGGGCTTCCAGGTGGGGTCCATAAAAGGCCAGGTCTTCATGTGTTCCAGGTCCCCAAAGCCTAACATGGCCTGGTGGTGCTTCAAGGCCCTGCTGATGATTCATGCTGCAAATAAACTTCAGAAGGCAGCAGGTGCCAGTGCTCATCAGAGGACGAAGCATGATTGTTTCCTAGTGAACAGAGTAATTTGAAAAGTATTTGTGCCATCTTGCCAAAAACACAAACTGTGCCACATTTATTTTTAGATCCAGATACCCCTCTAGGAAGAAACCACACTGGTTATGTCACATGTAAATCAGAGCTGCCTGCTGATATGGTCACAGAGCTTCCTACAGTGCTTTGTAAAATGGTTAGCTATCCAAATCCGAGGCTGTTTTTCCTTGCCACTCTTCTGCTCCAGCTCCTCACCGCACTAGTATCTGCATTAAACCGTGTGACATTATTCACCCTGGATCTCGCACAGCCCTGTTGCTCTACACACAGAGGCAATGCGCTCCTTCAGGTGTCAATATCCCAGTCAGATTAATAGGATTCAGGACAGACAGTGGAGTACAAATCATAAAAAACCCACCCAAACAACTCCTATATCAGCAACAAAGCTTATACTACATAGCAAACATGAGTCTTAAAAACAATGTGTGAATATAAGTGTATAAAAACAGAAAGGTTATGTCAAAAGAAAGTTTCTGCAACACTTCCTTAATAACGTTTTCCTGTTCTTGTGTCACATGCTATGGACAGTACTGGTTATCGATTGTCTCACATTTCCTGTCTTGGAAAGACCCTCAGTTCTTTCCAAAAATAATTATATCTTTCATGACGCAAGTTTCTGCAATTACACTTTCACTAGTCTCACAAAAAAATAGCATTTTTCCACATCTTCTTCACTATTTGGAAGATAAGGCCTGTAAATCCAGTGTGAACAAGAACTATTTTACTCATTAAGGAGTGCACTTTCTAATTTCATAACTAATTTTGAATACATAACATTTTGAATACTTAATCAAAGGAGTAGATTCAAACCTGCATATATCAGTGGATAACGTTAGGGATTCAAAGTTCTGGTTCAACTCAAATGTTGCTGGGTATTAGGAGTTAAGAGCTCTGATGTCATTTTGCCTTCTCATTCCTCCCAGTTTTTTTTTATCATAATCCTTGCTTTTTATAGCTACATAATGAGATAATTATGCAATTAGTGCACTGACAAAAAGTGTTTTGAAAAACTCATACAAGAGCCCTTGATAGCTGCAGAGATGGTAGGCAACAGCCTCGTGGATGAAGGTTGGACTAGATCATTTCCAGAGGCCCCTTCCACCTTTAATTTCCCAACATTTTAACATGTACACTTATATGCCAACACTTAATATTACCCTTCTGTATACCAGTTCATCCAAACAGAAATATCCACATGGGGCAGACAGCCCTTGGAGGCTGAAATTCCTCTGCTAGATCACCTCCTGCCCCTTGCCAGGCCAAGCTCAGAGGAAAGGCGATACACTGCTCTCTAAATATCACACAAGCCCCATCATTGGGAGCTCAGCATTGATGGCATCTGGGAGGATGGACGCACGGCTGTTGGGTTGAAATGAGAGAGAACTGGTTCCTCCAAACACCAAACCTTGCAGGGCCAGGACCTTGGCTGAGGCGTTGTTGTGCATCATTGCACCCACCCATGATGAAATTCTCCAGCACAGGTGGATGCTTGGGGTAATGAGTGCTGAGCAGGGTCTTGCTTTGCCCCCTGCCATTATATGCCTCCTGTGTTTGCCTTCTGCCTCCCCCACACCATGGCTGTCAGTGGACTCCAGACCATGCCTCTGATAGAGTCTGAGTACCTCTGGCCCCTTCACATTTTCACACACAGAATCGCTCGGTTGGAAATGAC
>NW_010179012.1:0-410 GCF_000695765.1 Mesitornis unicolor
GGTGTTGCGGCAGCTTGCTCGGGAAGAAGGGATGTGGAAACGGGGAAAGAAAAGCTAAAAATAAAAACGAAGAGGAAAGAGGGGAAAGAAACAAAAAAAGGGGCAAAGGAAAACAGAAAGACAAATTAAAAGGGGAAAAAAAAGTGTGAGAAAAGACCAAAAGGCCAAAAAAGGTAAAAAAAAAAGGCAAACAAGTAAAAAAAAGGCAAGAAAAGGGGGAAAAAGGCAAACAAGGAAAAAAAAGGGTAAAAGTAAAAAAAGCAAGCAAAAATATACAAAAAAAAAGAAAACAAAAATGAGGAAAAAGGAGGGGGGAAAAAAAAGGAAGAGTGAGCCGGTAGGTGCAGCGTTTTCCGGGAAGGGGTGGGCGCAACCCCGGTGCGGCGGGGGGCGCGGGGGGGCCGCAGACC
>NW_010179012.1:441-35523 GCF_000695765.1 Mesitornis unicolor
CCCGAGCGGAGGCACACGGAGGTGTTGAAGGTGTTGGCACCGCCGCGGCCGCTGCAGAACCCAAGTCGCCATCCCGCAGCGGGAACTTAAAGCTGCTGGGGTGCGCCTGGGCTTGTTTCCCGCCCGTCGTGTTCCGCAGCGTTAGTTACGCTGGAAATACGTGTAAAAACAGCACGAGTTGGGTAATTGTCCTGGCTGCTACAGTAAATGAGTGACTGGGAATAACTGGGAACAACCGAGTGCTCCTATGTGTGGTGTTACCTTTGTGGCACTGACGGCTGCTTTATTTCCCTTTAATTCCTGCCTTCCTCGGGGTCCCCTGAATTAGGTGTTTTTAAGAACTTGACCTGGAGAGGAGTTGAGGGGATTTATTAAAACTGAAGTGCTGTTGGCTGCTGGGTCCCCTGAGGGAGGGAGGCTTGGAAGTGCCTCTTTTGGCAGGCGCGGAGGCTTCGGAGGTCGTGGGACCACACGCAGTTGTGCTTGGGAAGGCGTTAACCTTTCCTCTTTAAAATCGCCAGCTGTTGAGTAGCTCAGAGCAGTGACGCTTACCTCAGAAACAGCTTTAATGTGGCAATTAATAAAATATTATTGCTTTGAAAGGATGCAGAATTTCGTCCGTAGGAATCTGGTTTTCTAATTAAATGTGGAAGTGTCTCAGGAAAAGGAGATGAGCCTTTGTAATGTTTCTGCGAGGAGGCTTTCTAATGCTCTTCTGCTCTCTTGAGCACTAAATGGTATGGAAAGATTAAAACAAGCATTATTTAGTTTAGAGACTGGTTAGTGTCTTTGGCAGAAACCTTAGGAAAAGTAATATCAATTAACTTTTGCATTAAAACCTTGCTTACATTCGAGGAAAATCATGCCAGTTGGGGTTTTTTGGCAGGCTGGTGTGTATAGCAGGAAAAGCTTCCGCTGGGTTGGTGACCTGGATAGATAACAGTGCGGCAGAACATCTCCGTGCTGTGCACTAGCTTAGGAACTGTGCCGTGCTGGCAGCGTGCTGCACGGGACAAGGGAAAGGCGCCTGCCCCAGGGACTTCTCACTTTCAGACCCTAAATTGCAAAAATCAGTGTGCCTCGCGTGGATGGGGATGTGGCTACGGGTGCGGCGGCTGTTCTGGCATGTTTGTTCAGCTCCCGCTTCTGCGCTTTACAGCCCTCCTGTATTTGCTTCAGTTGCCTCGTAAGGCTGACTGGATCCATCCATATGTTGGGGAGGGATAGAAACAACTGCAGAATTGGGTAATAAGGTATTGGGTGGTTGGGAGTGCCACAGAGGAGCAATAGTGGAGAGGCAATTTCCTGCAATTGCAAAGGGAAAAGCTCTTAGACCAAGGGGAGCGGGGCTGAGTGGAAAGGACATGGGAGCACAGGGCAAGAGAGGGCTTTTGACACTGAGAAAAAGGAAGGAAGTTGTGAGCTGAGGGGGTTTCAGTGTCTAGGAGGGTGGCGTTTCCTGCAAGGTGAGCTCCAGGTCTGAAATTCATGCATGGGGCCACTCTCTGTGAATTTTGCAAGCTGCAGATTGGTAAGATGGGTGCATCAAACCTACCCGTTGTTACACACCAGGCCCACTGAACGAACGGCTTCAGCCATCCCAAACTGCTGGAAGGGGTCAGGGCCAGCTCCCTTGGTGGAGTGGTTTAGGAGAGCTGGGGGCACAGGACTGCGTTCCCTCTGTTACTTCTACATCCAGCTGGAAGTGCTGGGAAAGACAGGAGTTTGGACGGCCACAGTGAATCCTTCAGTGAGTGAGGAAATGCTGCATTAGGGAATATGTGGAGAACATGGCCATTCAATTGCAATTTTGTTTAATGTCTTTTTTTTATTACTGTGGCTATTTGCATAAAAACATGAGCTTTGTTTCTTTAGAGTTCATCTGCTTCTGCTGCTTTTGCCCTGCTTGAAGCCCCAATCTCCCTGTAACAGCAGCATTTGTGATATTGTGAAGGGTTATTTGCTTCAAAAAGAGGAGGGGGGAGCAGCAGGGAATCAGTGAACTCTTACGGCTTTGGTGCTGCTTAACTGGCCACGTGGGTAAGGCGAAGAAAAACCTCCCGTGCTGGCCATTGTGCCCCAGCTGCAGGAGACCTTCTGCGGCTGAAACACCGTGGTTATTTATTACTGGGTTTTTAAATGTAAGGGTAGAATAATAAAGGCAGGATGGGGAAAGTGCTGATGCAGGAGCTGGGATTTAGACCCTGATGGAGAAATCCTGAGTGACCCAAAGTGGTCCCTGGGAAATAGGAAAAGCACATTGTTGTTGGTTGTCTTGTCTCCATAGCTTGCAAGCCTCAGTAATCAAAAGATTCCTGCAATGTCCCTGTGGTAAATTTGGTCTCTGGTCTCAAGTGAAGTGTTCAGCCACTGGTAGAAGCCATGCATGGTCATGGCTGGTTCTTGTGAGCATGTGATCTCGAGTGGCCAGGAAACTGTGTCAACCCCAGGAGAGCCAATGATCCAGACAAACTGCCCTCTCCACAGCTGTGGAGCACATCTTGCTCCCCTCTAGCTGCAGCTTTCTCTGTCTTGCTTAGGCATGGTGTAGCTGTGCTGAGAAACGGCCTGAAGGGCTCTGTTTGCAACTGGTATGGGAGGCTGTGGGTAACTGGTTGATGGCCATCACAAAACTCTTTGGGGGAAGTTAAGACTTGCAGCCAGCTGGAGGGAGGTGTGTGTGTAAAAACAGCTCACCGCAGTGAGAGGGAGATCTTCCTATGAAAACCAGCCCAAGGAGGAGAGGAACCAGCAATTCTAAGGAGTAGAGCAGAGTATCGAGGTTTCTTGTCAGGGGAGAGGTAACCTTAGCATCACCTAGTCTGCAAAAGGTACAGCTGAAGGGGATGTGATCAAGGCTGTGAAGTGATTAGTGGGGCTGGAAAGTAAAGAGTCCACGTGTCCCATGTCAGCGGAGCATGGGGGCATGCAATGAAATTACCAGGCATCAGATTTAAAACAAGTGAAAGGAAATACTTTTCCCAGACAGCTCACAGGGAAGCTGTGGAGCTCGTGCTGCAGGATGCTGGGGATGCTGGGGATGTGGACGGTTTCAGAAAGGGCCACCGAGGGCTGTAAAATATCGGGCTGATGATAGAGCCTGTGCCACAGGCAGGCCCTGGGAAGGTCACTAAGAAAGCAATGGCAATATCTTCTGTCTTTCCTGCTTTCACAGTGAGTGCAATAAAACCATGAATCTTCTACAACGGAGGATCCAGCACCATAGGAATTTGATGGAGAAGAATAGCTGACCTGCTCAGATCAGCTTCGCCTGGTGTAGCATCAGGACTGCACTCTGGGGAGGTAGAGGCAAGGCGCAGGATACGATGTTCAGCCTGAATAGTGCCAGAAGTGAGGGATATGTCCAAGAGCTGTTCCACGAGGAAGCACAGCAGGTATGTGGGAGATCCATTTCCCTTTATAGAGCAAGTATCCATCTCTGGTGATCTCTGCACCTCCTCCTCATCACCTCCATGTCAGGAAATGTAGTGTCCCGATCCCCAGATCTGTCGGTGATGGCTGTGTGTATGGGCAGGCCATCTTAACCTGCTCTGTCAGCCCCAGCCTCTCCAGTCTAGTATGTCATCTCATGTAAGAGACTTGGGGACCCTTCTTGTCTTGGTGAGCTGCTTGGCAGAGGGATGGAGGAAGCACAATGTATAGCTGCAATCTCTGTAAAGGACGCCTTGAGTGGTGTTTTTGGTTCATGTAACATTGTTATAGTCACAAGAAAATTCTGGCTGATTAAAGTAGGTATTTGTTTTAGCAGTAGAGCTAAAAGAACACTTTGACCTCTACAAAGTTAAGAAGGGACTGCAGGATATGTGTATACAGGTGCTTAGAAAGGGTACAAGAAGAATGGGCCATAACTTTTCTCTCTATGTCAAAAATCATATAGGGGTAATTCAGTGTCTTTTGTGGGGTGACAGTGGGGAACCAATCAGGATGAGGGGTAGAGTAAAAGGTGATCATCTTATGCATGCTCATATGATTTTGCTTTGTTAGAAAGTGTATAAATAGGCTGTGAAAATGTGTGGGCGCCGGAGCACAATTTGAGGAGCTAACCTCTGTGCATCCCCAGCGCTGAGAATAAAGAAGTGCCTGCTTATCTGCAACTGCGTAGATAAGTTTTTCTCGTTGTGATTGTGAGCCCGTCAACAACATCATCAGTGAGGTTAATTTGCTGAGACAGGATTCTGTTGCTGCTTATCCTACAAGAACATAAATAGGATGTTACAGGGAACCCTCTCTTCCAGGGCCCAATGATCCCAACAGCTCTGCTGCCCCTTCGTCTTAGAGACAACCTGCAGCAAAGAGACATCTTAGCAGCTGTAGTGGCCATCCCACGGGTGGCTGCCTGTTGCACCACTTTGGCAACATGCCTGTAAAGCACAAGAGGTAAAACCAAAGGCTTTGCTTTCCTCTAGGTATCTCAAACGCAGACCAAGCCCTGGTGGAAGATCCAGCTGTTTGTGTGGGAGCCAGTGCTTTTTGGAACGTGGGATGGCGTTTTCACTTCTTGCATGATCAACATTTTTGGAGTGGTTCTTTTCCTGAGGACAGGATGGCTCGTGGTGAGTGCTGATACGGTTGAACGTGTGAATAGATATTTTCCGCCTCACCTCCTTACCTAATATCTCTGTCACCACCCAGGTGTTTTGGATTCTGTGTTGTTCATTGTAGGCATTACTTATGTCCTCTGGTACTCAGTAGCATTTCAAAAAGCTCCATTAAAATGGAAAGCCAAAGTGATCTTTGTAAGCGGTTTCCTATTTTAGCTTTAGGAAAGAAAAAGGAAAACTCAACAACCAACCTTGACAAAGAACAGTGACACCCTTTTGTATTGCTGTAGTTACAGCTACTCCACTGAGTTCCCAACACCACCAAAGCAGGTCTCTTCCAAATGTGTTAGTGTTGGAGTCCCCGATGTCTTGAATGGTGATCCCTGTGAAATTGTCATTGCTTCCAAAGAGTCTTCTGCTTGTAGATCCAGAATAGCGCCTGACCAAGAGTCAGAGCCTGGAAGAGGGTCTCTGCTCCCCTCTTGCTCCAAAACTTTGTATTGTTGCTTCAGATTTTCCCTTAGAAGAAGGAAAGCTCCTCCAGGGACTGGTGGGATTTGAGCTTTGGCCAGAGTTCGTGTCACAGACACAAGTTTGTGTCATGGGCATGGTGGGCATCTTCCAAAAGGAGCAGGAAGGCACTTGTCCTTTGTATTGAACATGGATTTGCTAGAGGCTTTGAAGGGAGCTGCGGTTGTTGTGGTGGAGAAGCCAGGATGATTTTCCTAGCTCCCTTTTCCTCCTGATCTGTTTCCTCCACATCTCCTTTGAAAGCAACTTACTGCTAGAGAGAACACAAATAAAAATAAAGCCAGTAAATAAAAGAAAACCCGAAACAGCTGGAAGCTAGCATAAAAGAGAAGGGAGGAGAAGTCGAGGTTGGCAGAGAGCTCCCCTGGCAGAGGACAGTCATATGCCGAGCTGTTTGCAGAGTCAGGCTTTTGCTATAAATTTCCGGAGCTGGGGCTGGTAAAGCTTTGCAACTCCAAAGGACCCTAATCTTGCCGAAATGCTCACAACTATTGTACGGCTGCACTAACGCCTTCCAGCACGCATGCATAAATAAGCATCAGTGTTTAATGGGGGCTTTTTCTTCCCACTTTCTCTGCCTGCTATTGTAGCTGTGAGTCCAGCCTTCCTCCCTGGTCTTCATTAACCCTTTCTTCTGTGGGAACCAGTGGATTGCCCATTAACTGGCTGCTGCCATAGCCTGGTGCCACCAGCAGATCTGGAAAAGCCCAAGGCTATATGTATGTTTGTGTGTGTGTCTGTGTGTGTGTGTGTGTGTGTGTATGTGTGTGCCTTTTTTTTTTTTCTTTTAACTGAAGCGTGTCGTATTTATTAACCCTTTTAACCTGAGGGTAAGCAGTTGAAGAAAAAGAACAATTGTCCTTTTTTAAAAGGAGCATAGGGTTGGAGGAGGCTGTAGTGCTGACCCAGCCAGCAGCTGTGTTCATAGCAAAGCTTGGCTCTGTTCCCCACTGACCAGATAAAGCCCCTGTCAAAGGCAGCGGGATGCTGAACCAAAATAGGATTTTGTGATGATAGCGACATCCTGGATATGTTTCTGTTGTTTCACAAAAAGGAGAAAAGAAAAAAAATAAAAATAATCTGGGATTTCAACCTACCTCAAAGCTGGGAAGCAGCCTTTTAGTGCTGCTGATAAACAAACCCCCATCAAGGCCAGCCTGACCTGGTTGGAAAGACGGGATGTAGGCACGGCCTGTGACACCAGTAAAGGCAGGAGAAGGGACGCCAGACGTTAAGGAAGTGCTGGGCACTGGAGGAGGTTTCGGATGGTACAGCTGGGATCACTGTGTGCTGGGCTGAGCCATTTGTCAGCAGGGTAAGGTGGGCTGGAGCACAGGGGAAACTTCTGACCCTGGAAAATAAATTACAGCCACGTGTGAGAGAGCTGGAAGGTGCTGAGCTCAGAAGAGGTGCTTGAATGCTTGTGGAGGTACTGAGTGCCTTCTCTTTCTGGGAATCTGACCTAAATGTCAAACTGAGCCTCCGAAATAGAGGTTACTGTGGCCCTTAAAGCTGCCGACAGGGACCTGCAGCTGAGAGTTTTCAGAGGCTTTTGCTCTTCACCCTGCAGTGAGACCATGGTGCAGCAGCTCCTCCTGGGCCCTCCCTCTACCCCCAACAGAAGTGAGGGGTTTTTTTTGTCAGTGGGGCTGAATCCTCAGCACAAAACTCCCCTGAGTGCAGGGGGGGTGAGGGCCACCTGCCCCTCGGCCTATGTCCTGCAGATAAGGCCCAGCCCATGCCGGTTTCTGAGGGTGTTATTTATCTTCCACGCCGTGTGGCCTTTGGGGCTTTGTTCTTTGGTATCTCATTGTTTGGAGGGATGAGAGCTTTTAAATTTAAATGTTCTGAAAAATTAAAATGCAAGCTTGATGCTGTTAATAAATCAGCTGTCGCAAATCCCAGATGTTCAATTTTGAAACTCCTTTTTGTTATGAAAGTGGGTTTTTTATGTCGTTCTGAAACATGCAAATAGGCAATGATGCCCTCCCCATGGTTTTGAATCATTGTTTTACCTTGTTCTTTGTAAACCAGAGAACAAAATCAATGATTCATGCAGGAGCTGGTGAGGAGCAGAACCTGATCCTGCAAAGGTCTGTCCAGCCCCAGGACAGCCCCTTCTTCAAAGGGCCACTAATGGGAACTATACATTTGGCAATCAATTATGTTAACTGGATAAGTAGGAGTGGGTGTTTGGTTTAATCTGTAGTGTCTCCAGATTAATTTATCACTAGTGAGTAGGAGCAGTTTTGACTGATCTTCATGGCACATGGTGTGAGTTGATCTTTATTTAGGTGGTTTTGGTTTTGTTTGTTTGTTTCTTTGTTTTTTTTCATTCCAGGGAAACACTGGCATTGTAATGGGCATGTTTCTGGTGTCCTTTGTCATCCTGGTTGCCCTGGTGACGGTCTTATCTGGAATTGGGGTGTGTGAGAAGTGCAGCATCGGAAGTGGAGGAGTCTACTCCATGATTTCTACTGTCCTTGGAGGTCAAGTAGGGGGGACTGTTGGCCTCCTTTATATTTTTGGCCAGGTAATTAAAAAGAAGAAAAGGTATTTAAAGAACATTTAGAAACTTTGCAGTGCAGCTATTAATCTTGCACTTTCCTGCTGCTACAGGAAGTAGTGCACGAAGTAATGCTCCAGTTTGCTGGCCAGCATGAGAGAGCACCACGGGGAGCACTCAACCCTGCTCTGCTCCCCAAGAGCAAGCCTCTGCATGGCCATGCACTGTTAACAGTGTAGGAACTGGGCATCTGAACAAGCGAACCATGCAGGACGTGCCCTCCCATCCCAAATTACCCCCATTGCCAGGACATGCCCTTGCTGGCCAGAGACTGAAATCAAAGCAAAGCAGGAGAGTCCTTAGGGACTGGGCAAGCCTTGGCTGCTTCTCCATGGGAGCCAGCTGGAGAGCTGGGCAGCCATAAGGGTCACAGCTAATTGACTTCTTGAGACGCAAAAATCACAGTTCTGGGTTTTCTGAAGGCCCCAAGGAGTGGTGAAGCACTGAAATACACAAGTAGTAAACATAAAGAATGGAAAATAATCTCTTAAACCTGCAGTAACTTAACCCCTTCCCCCCATAAAGATGTTATGAACGGTATAAAATGTGGTGAGCAGAGAAGCATTTTTATTGAGGTTTGTTTTTAACTGACTGGCTCGCAGCAATCTCCGAAAACCCTTAAAAATCCCCAAACTGAAAATAATCCCCTCTTCTCCTTTCACTCCAGATTAAAAGCAAGTGTCCATAAAATACATACTGAGCACAGTTGCAAGCCAAGATATGGAAATGGGCCACACATGAGAATCCTTCCTGTCATATTTTCCACTCTTGCTCTCCGAGCGGACCCCGTCTGGGAAAGTGATCAGGCTGCAGCCTGTCCTGAGGGTCGTAAAAGCTGGGCTGCGGCAGCCTGGGCCCTGCCTCGGCATCTCGTGTGCACGGGGGCTGCGGGTGGGAGCTGGCAGCTCGCGGAGGGTTTTTTACCCTTCTTTTGTACCCTTTGCCTGCTCCCGAAAGCTGGTGCCTTTCCCTTCTCTTTGCTGTGCTTTCTGCCCAGGGCTGCTCCCCAGCTACAAGATGCTCACAGAGCACATCCTTGGCGTGAAAGGAAAGAAAACTTTATTTAGTTAGGAAAACTTAACCTCTTCAAACGCTGATGTTGGTCAGGTACAGAGAATTGGGGTGAGGTGATGCTGCTTTCTGTCTGAAGGCTTTTCCTCATGTGAGAGGCAACAACTGCATCTGGTTTTAATGTGTTTATTGGAGTTAGATTCTGTTTGGGTTTTTTTGGCTTCAGGTCTCCAGTGCAGTTTTTGTGGGTGCCCCAAGTGGAGCTGTGCCAGTGTGGGGTGTTGTCCTTTGCTAGCTCAGGAGGGACCTGTTTTCTGCAGAGAGAGCAGACCATGCACAACACACATGGTGTAGGCCGTGCTAAACACAAGTAAACAAGAATATGTCCACTTATTTGAGGACTGCCCTGCAGAGTCTGAGACTTCTATGGTGGAGACAATTCATGGTGGGGCTACCAGCAAGGAGAATTAGAGACTTTCAGGGTGCAGTTCACTCGATCTGTGTTAGGTGCCTATAGTGGAAGTGGGTCTTTCTCTAGGATCTCAAGTTGCAGGTGTCCGAGTCTGAACAGATGTATCCCACACACCTTGCTCGCCAAAAACCACACGTGGGCCCACAGCTCTTGGTTATGGGTCAGGTTGCCCTGAACACCTTCAGAGCAGTGATCCAAGGAGCATCTGCAGTGAAGGAGGAGTCTGCTCTGACTCTTGCTAGCTTGGGTGGGAGTTTTCTCCCTTCCAGTCATGTGGGAGCTGTGCTGTGAGCTGTGCTTGCAAGGACCCAAGGTCACACCACCTGTGCCAGCCTGCAGATGTGTGCCCTGACCGGGTTTGCTGGGGATGCCGTGCACTGGGCAGGCTGCTGAAATGTCAGCTGGTGGGGACCTCTGGAGGGAAATGTTTACTTAGGATTGCTGCCCTGCAGAGGGGTTTGAGGCCTGAACCCATCCTGCCTGCTCTCAGCCACCCAGGGCAGAGCAGCTTTCTGGGGAGCTCAGTGGGGCACAGCTTGCACAATGTGCTGTCCTCAAAAGCGCAGGTTCTGTTCCAGCAACGAGATGGGGAGCTGGTGAAACATCAAGTTTTACATCCAAACTAAACACCAAGTTAAAAATAACCCCTGAGAGGCAAAGAAGGGGGAAGCACACTGCTGTTCTTCAGGCAGGTGTTGAACCGGGACCCTTTCCTTCAGAGAAACAGAAGGGAAGAAGTTTAGATGTTGACTCATCCCTTTTCTCCCTTGGAGAAATGAGTGTGGTTTCTTCTGGAGTATTAATGGAGGGTAAATTTTAAAGCCAGTGGGAAGTTGCAGGACTGCTGGCCCCAGTGCCCAGCCTTCGCTGTTTCCCGGGCAGTAGGTAGCCCTGGCAGTGTCCTGTCTCACAGCAGTAAGGCTCAGTCCCTATAGGCCAGAGTAACCTTAAATGTTGTGTTGTGACAGCAAATGTTTGTGTATCTGCACAGAGACCCCCCAGCCTGGCATGGGGCCTGTGGATGGGCATCCCTTGTTCCCCCGCAGGGCACTCAGAGCTCTGTCCTTCAGTGCGTTGCAGGTGCCATGTACATCACCGGCTTTGCGGAGTCCATTGCAGATGTGCTGAGCCTCAGCAACATCTGGGCGGTGCGTGGGATCTCCCTGGCTGTCCTGCTGGGCCTGCTGGGCATCAACCTGGCCGGGGTGAAGTGGATCATCAGGCTCCAGCTCCTGCTGCTCTTCCTGCTGGCTGTCTCCACACTGGACTTTGTCATCGGGTCCTTTACGCACCTCGATCCAGGTAAAACTGGGGGTTCATCACATTGAGATCAGGAGGCATTCATCTCTGTGTGTCTTTGTGAAGTTGCGCATCTGGTCAAAGGCTGAGTTCACCATTTCCAGGAGTGTCCCTTGGTACCGATCTTTTAGAGGCAACCTGTACTTTTGCAAGGAGAATTTTCAGAGCATGACTGAAGATGCCTCACTAATTTGGGCGTTTAACCTCAGGAATTGAGCTCTCAGTGTGTGCGCTTGTTATATGTGTATTGCGCTTGGAGGTTTTCTAACAAGAGAGCAGCTGCGTTTGCAGTCACTGTTTATAGCCTTCTGCTGTCTGACTCTGTGCCCACGGAAATGGGGGACTGTGACTTAGATTTAAGGAGATTTTCTCCCCAGAGGCCTGTGAGGTCACTTAGACCCTGGCTGTGGCAAGCTGTGCCACCAGCCCTGGCCCTGGGCTGCCCATGGCTGGATTTGCTGCCCAGGGCCGTGTTGGGGAGCTGGGTGGGCTGGGGCAGGGGGCTGCTGGGATTCCCAGGAGCCCTGGGTGCAAGTCTCCCACATTGACCTTCCCCAGCCTGACCTCAGCCTGCAGTGGGGGCTCCATCTCGGGCAAGGTGGAGGTTTGGGGCTCCCTTCTGCAACCCTGCTTGAACCCTGAGCCCCCTTCACCTCCTTCCATCCTCATCCTTAAGAGGTGTTTCATAGAATCAGAGAGTGTATTGGGTTGGAAGAGACCTTTAAAGCTCATCCAGTCCAACCCCCCTGCAGTGAGCAGGGACAATGTTACCAGATCAGGTTGCTCAGAGCCCCATCAAGCCTGAGCTTGAAAAACTCCAGAGATGGGGCCTCCACCTCCCCTCTGGGCAACCTGTTCCAGTGATCTACCACCCTCATGTTGAAGAACTTTTTCCTAATATCCAACCTAAATCTACTCTTTTCTAGTTTAAATCCGTTACCCCTTTCCTGTCGCTACATGCCCTAGTGAACAGCTCTTCCCCAGATTTCTTATCGACACCTTTCAGATCTTGGAAGGTCGCTATAAGGTCCTCCTGGAGCCTTCTCTTCTCAAGGCTGAGCAACCCCACCTCTCTCAGCCTGTCTTCGTAGGAGAGGTGCTCCATCCCTTTGATCATCTTTGTGGCCCTCCTCTGGACCCGCTCCAGCACTTGAATGTCTATTTTGTGGGGAAACACATCTAAAGATGCGGGAAATTGTGGTGGAAGGGGTCCATGAGTGCCTCAGCGGCCTCTCAGCAATAATGAAGTGTAATTAGCAGAGTAAACAGAAGGTGTCACCTTTTTCTTGGCTTCCCCTGTGTCCAGCAGCACCATAGGGGGTTGCAAGGAACCTGGTAAAGTCAGTTCAAAGGAAAGATTTTCAGTTTTGATGTAGTTAGGATTCAACTGCCAAGTCGGGTGGCAGGAGGTAGGTCACATAGGTGTTCATAGCGCTGATGGCACGGCAGTGTTTTCACACTGCTGTGTTATTTTGTGCTGTGGGTATGGTGTGCAGGGACAGCAGGGTGGGAACAGAAGCTGCTGCAGCAGGAGCTGCTCCTCTCTTGCAGAGAGCCTGGTGAAAAAGCGTTTGCATTTTATATTTAGCATGTAAGAAATGTCCCAAATGAGAGCTGGTAAAAGTCTCAGCAGACACTTGCAAACGAGAATGAAGCGAGGATGGTTGTGCTTGGTGTGGTGTGTTTTGCAGAGAGAGCAACTGACCTGCTCCAAACAGCTGTGTTTCATAGGAAGTTGTTTTCTAAAGGAAACAGGGGGTGTTTGCATTTCAGTTGTGCTCAGAGGAGACCTTTAATGAGGACCTGGAGACCTTTCTAATAGTAGAGAGAAAACAAATACTTGGAGTGAGATCTGATGGTAGGAAAATGAACATAGACCAGGAGGAGAGAATTAGAGGAATACAAACGTCAGCAGGAAACATGCCCAGGTTGAGGTCAATGTAGTTGTCTCTGATTCCTCCGCTGCCAAGCGCTATGTCATTTTCTTCTGATAGAGAAAGGAAGGGAAGCGAGGTGGGTGAGCATTGCAGATGCTGCAGTTTGTCTGTGGCTGGCTAAAGAGAGCAGGGTCTCCAGTGCACGGAAGAACATCAGGCTGATGGTGGCCAGATCCAAGCCCCAAATATCAGTACCTCAGAGCAGCAGTACTTGTATGGTGGGACCTGTGGCCACAGGGCTGGTGTGGGAGAGCTGTGGGTTTCTTTGCTTTTACAGCCCGCTTCTGTGTGTGAGAGCTGTTTCTAGGCAGGCTGAACCGATGGTTGTTCCCAAGTCCTGCATTTCCCCAGAAGGCCTCTGAGTGGTGTGTCAGCACCAACGGTGAGCGCTGGGCTCCAAGGAGCTTCCTTGCTCTGTCTTGCACGCTTTCTGTGCGGCATGTTCCTTGGGTGTGATTGCATCCATCAGTAAAGCATCCCTCCTGCAAGGAGGCTGGTGGTGGGACACGCAGGTGTTGGTGAAGTTCCATCTTCAGGAGTTGGCTGATGGCAATGGCGGGGTGCAGTTCATCTGGGAAGCATTTGGGACCCTGTTGGGGTGAGCAGTGCACTGATCTGTGGCTTTCATGTGCGTGCAGTTGTTTTGGGTTTGGTTCTTTGGCTGCAACGGTGACTGAGATGGGAAAGACAGTGTGCAGGGTGAGGTAGTTTTTGAGGATGGACCTGTGAGCTGGAAAGATTTCAGCTGACACCTTGTCTGGGTTGCTTCCTTGGTTCATGACAGGTTTATGGGCTTTCAGTTGTTCACAGCCTCAGGTCTGGGCCTCCAAACCTGTAAAATGGGCCTTGTGCACTCATCTTGCCTTTCCTGCTCCTGCCATGGCAGCCTTTTCTCTCACTTCACGTCTCCAAGTGCTGCACACATACCAAAGGACTGCGCATCTGCCAAGCAGCAGTTGCTTGGCTTTAAATAATCTCCAGGAAAACATCTTGAAGGCCTTAAACGGCCGCCTTTGTGTGGTTGGGCTGGGTGGAGTCCCCTGCTCTTCTCCCCATTCCCTCAGCTCACACCCAGGCACACCAAATCGGATATTGTCCAAGCACTCACTCCCTTCCTGTGGTTTGCCTTTATTTTTAGTCTGAGGACGGAGCGTGTTTACACAAAAGGGGGCTTCTCAGCAGGGCTTCCCGCTGCTTTTTCTCTATGTTTTTTTTCTCTCTCTATTGCTGTGGCTTGCTCCCGCTCTGAGAGCCAGCCGGGATCCTGCAGCTCAGAGCTGAGCAGTTCCCACAGACAGGGATTGCTCCGGGATGTGGCTTGTCCAGGTGCTGCTGCCCCCGCTGGACTGCAGGCAGCCCTGCCTTCTCCCTGCCTGCTGCCTGCCAGGCTGCCACGTCCCTCAGCCTGGCCCCAAGGGCTTTTTGCTCCTTTCTGCAGGCTGTCTGCAGGGTGGGGTGTGACTGGCTGAATTTTTGGAGTTAATCCTAAATACTCCCCTTGGCTCCAGCTGGCTCTTCCTCTGGGGACAAGGTCATGGTCCCAGGCTGGGAGCTTGGCCGGGGTGGGTAGTGAGGAGCGGGGCTCCCTGTGCTGTCTGAAAACCAACCTCGTTGAGCTGCCTCCGGCTGCTCACCTTAAAATTCAGTCCCACCTCCAGAAATGGAGACCCCCGTGCTCCTTCCTCAGGATGGAAAACATCCGTATTCCCTTTCTCCCTAGGCACAGCTCACTGGTTTTACCAAACCTAACACTTGTGATTTGAAATCAGGCAGCACTTGACTTCTCAACCCATAACCAAGACCCAGTGCTTGCTGCACAACTGCATGGCAGTGATGCAGCGTTTTCTTGGCTTGTGTACTTTTGCTTTTTGTTTTTGGAGGGGTCCATACCTCAAAGTCAGCCAGAGTTATTTTGGGGAGAGTAGTGAGCATGAAGGAGTGGATGCTTCTTTCCATGACCAGCTCCTCAGAACAGTATGTGAAACTTTTGGTCTTTTCATGTCCTGAACATTAAAGTAATGGAAAAAGAAGATAAGCCTGCCGTTAATGCCCACTCTTTTATTTTCCTAGCATATCTCTGCTAATTTTTGTGTGGGTGACTCCCAAATACTCCCCTTCAATTAGGTGCCTGCTTTCCTGTTTTGGCAGTGGCTCTCAGGTGCCCTGTTAAAGCAGAGTGCCTGTGGGAGTGCATTGGGGGGGTGGTATTCGGGGAAGAGCTGGTGTTAATTTGGTTGCTTTGTTGGGGAGATGAAAGAAATCGCAACGTGAGCAAAAGGGGCCCAACAACAGCCTCTTAAATGCCTGGAGGGAAAAAAATAAATAATTTTGTTTGGAATTCGGTAATTGGGTCCTGTTGGGCTGGGACCAACCCTGTCCAGCAGTCAGTGCCATGTGGCTAGGGCATGGCTGTGTGGGGCTAAGCCCCTCTGCTCCCCACTGGGAAACCCGGGTGGTTCGTTTCTCAGGGCTGTGGGGAGGGTTGAAAGGCGCGTTGCTGTTTGAGTGCTTCTGCTTGGGATTATTTTCTGTGCAAACCACATCCTTCATGTCACCCGCTTGGGTTTTTGCTTCCCAAAGTTGCTCACACAGAGCCCAGAAAACCCATTTATTATTCTCACTTATTCCTCCAAGGGTGAGTCCTTTGGAGGATTTGTCCCTCTCCGCATCCTGCAGCCAAGCTGGGGGAGCTGATGCTCTCCAGTGGGTACCACTGGTGAGATGCTGCGGGAGAGGAACTTTGCCTGGGGCTGCTCCAGCAGAAAGGGAACCTGCAGTTGTTGAAGTGATTTATGTATATAAACACACTGGTGTTGTAAAGATCCCCCAGACAGCGTCTCGAGGGCTTTGATGGATTGAATTAATTAGATGTATTCTCACACATTTAATATGGAAGTGATCACACCGTCCTGATCAGGGGCTTTTGCTTGGCTCTGTGTTGTTTTCTTTTGTTTTTGGGCACGAGGGGTGTGCCCCAATTTCATAAGAGAGGGTGCAGGAAGGATGTGTGTGTCAGAAGATGATCTGCAGCTATCCCAGAGGCTTTATCCAGGCTGATTGCTGACTTCCTGGCCTGAGACACATCTGGAAACTGGCATCAAATTCCAAGTAGGAATCACTGAGTGAGCGGCAGCAGAAAAAAAAATTCCACTTTGCTACCGAACAAGGTAGACACCGTGGTGAATAAGAGCAGGAGGCTGCTAATACGCTTTTTATTTATTAAAAAACTTGGGATTGCTTTCCCCAGGTTTTTCCAATTATAGTGCATTGAATGGCCCTGACATCACTCTTGAGCCTGGGCCAGCCTATTCAACGGCCTGGCGAAGACATTTATTAACTGGTTACCTGCCAATTGTCTGGGCTAGGAGCTGCAGGACAGATGTGTTTTTAAAAGTGATAACATTGTTAGGGGCCTTGTTTAGATAGTGAGAGGAAAGCTACACTGCTCTGTCCAGCCTCTCTGAAGTACGTATTTAAAGCAGTTTATTTAAAAAATAATAAAAAACCCAAACCATAACAAAAAATTAGGTTGACACATAACTTTGCTGTGTGTTTCGTTTCCACTCTGCTGCCCTGTTCATAGGTAGGTTTTCACGGTGTTTCCTTGCTGGAGGACACCCAACCCATAGGATTTCATTGAGGACCAGCAGTGTCACCCACCGCGGATGTTTGGGGTGTTGGTGCAGCCGCTGCTCATCCGAGGCTGGAGCTGGTGTCCCTGTGCCCCTGCTCCACTGCGGCCAGGCGGGATTTCTGAGCCCTCTGGCCTGAAGCATCTCCCAGGAGGTGGGAAAGGAGGAGGGGAAGAAAGCTCAGGGCCTGTGTGCACCCACGGGGCTGTGCTGGGGGTGCCATGTGCATCTGACTAATTAGGAATACTTAATTTAGGTATTCCCAGCAATGGATCCTCTACTGCATCACTGGGAAGCCTGCTCCAGGTGCAGCTATCCTGAGCTAACCCTCCCTTCCTGCAGCCAGACCCCACCACTTTGGGCCTCTCGAGAACATGGGGTCCAGCTGATGTCCTTCCTTTCTGCATTAAACCACCTTGCTTGAAAGCCCTCTCGTGCTCCCCTTTGGTCTTCCCATCTCCATGGAGCACCGTCCCAGTGGCCGCATTGGGCATGGGTGCAGACAGCCCTCTGCCGTGTGCTGCGTAGAAGAAGAAGGGTCCTGGCCTCATTTGACACCCGAAAACGTGTCACTGCACGGTGCTGTCAGGGCAGGGCTGGCCTGGGTCCATCACTGGAGCAGGAGAGGGCTTGGTGATGTCATTACAGGTTTAAACTTGATTAGTAGGCAATGCTGCTGCTCGTTTATAGAGCAGATTTTGTACACGATTGATTTAACCTTTAATTTCTTTGCTGTTTCCCTGCAAGATGATGCTACGCTCATCTTCTTAGAGCTTGTAAATGAATCCTGAATCTCCTCAGCTGGCTTTGTCCCCTGCTGGATGCTGCCTTCACAAAGGCTTTCTGCAACAATTCCTCCCCAAACCTTCCCATGCAGGGTCTGTTTAGCAGCAACTTGTTTAATGCTGGGGACCTAATAAAACTGACTGGCTTAAGGAAGATATATATCATCCCATAATCTCTCCATCTCTCCCTGTTGCTTTGTTTAAACTGGACCGCTTTATTTAATTGCATTGATTTTTTTTCTTTTTTTTTTTTTTTGTGCCACTACATAATTGTTTTCAAATAATGGAGATATTTTACCTCCTTTTTTTTTCAATCCCGTGGTGTTTAATTCCAGTCACACTTCAGCTGTGCTCTGAATCAGCTTTCCTTATTTAAGGAAGAAGGTCATACTTATCTGAATTTGTCTGAAGATAATTTCTAGATATTAGATTCTTTCTCCAGCTGCTTCACTTCTAGTTTGCATTCCTGTCCTAGCGTAAAGAGAAGACTTTGTGTGGGACATGAGTCCTTATCTACTGCTCATCATCTCCGCTGGCTTGTGTTAACAATTTTTGGCCTTTTTTGGCTGTAGATAAGAGATTTTAGCCTGGTTGTACCTCTGCTGTCCTGGATGATGGCCAGTGGTGGTACTTGCTGGTCTTCTTTTTCTACTCAAAGGGGAAATGCATTAATTGAAAAATCTGATTTTGGTAGAGAAAATGTAATCTCTAATTTAAATTGTATTCAATTAATAGTTTCAAACAAAAATAAAAAATTCCTTTTACTTGACAGCATATTGCTCAACCTTTCCAAAATCAAACACTGTTTGATTTCCAGTTTGATGTGCAGTCTGAAACTAGACTTGAAACTGCAGCTGTGTGTGTTGTATGGAAGATAATGAAAACCTCCCAAAAAGAAAATAAAAGTATCATTTTGGACACAGAATAAAAAATCAACAGAGTAGTTTTCTTTTGAAGTACCATTATCATCTGGATAATATATCCATAACTTGGAAGTATGGGATGATCCAGTCATGAGTATGGGCAGGAGACTGTAGACCATGGCAGAAGACTCTGTAGACCGTGATCTGGTGGATTATGATATGTTTTGGTTAACTGCTTTCTTTTGAAAGATGGGGGAGTGATGGGCAGGGATTGGGCTTTCTCCCAAGTGATGCACGGAGTGGCTCCGCCTTGGAAAGGCGATCCCTCCAACGAGCCCAAAGGATTTGTGTCACCGCTGCTGCCGCTCAAACGCCGTTCATTTTCCTCCAATTGTTGTGCCTCGACTCAGCCCAAATTCTGATTTCTCAAGGCTGGAGTTTTTCATCTGAGAAGTTCTGCAGAGCCTCCCACAACCAGGGACTCTGGGCATGACTTCCAAGAAATACCTCTCTGTAATTAATAATAATATCCCATTGATGCAGACTGTTTTCCTAGAAAAAAGGGTGAAGCAAGGGAGGTTTTACTTCTCGTCCTCTTTGTAAAGAATAAAACCATTTCTGCTGACTGGTTTGAATATCGCTGAGCAAGCCAGGTAGCGGATACCACATCAAAAAACAAAATAGTAATGGAAAGATTTTATGTATTATGGCAAATCTGGTGCTTAGCATTAAATAATATAAAACATAAATGAACTTTATACAGTTGAAATACCCTTGTTAAAATATCTTCCTTTCTTTCCTAAAGAAAATTTCAAGTTTTCCACCTGCAGAAAATATAATTTTTTTGCTTTCTTTTTTTTTCCCAAAAAATAATAAAAACCCACCAACTTTACAGACAGAATAAGTGCCAATGGGCTGTACTAGCTGCTGCCATGGGCACATTCCTGAGTTTTCCTTGATTTAAGCAGTGCTGAGACACTGGGCTTTCATGACGAGGAGCTGCTTATATGGGCACTTTAGGGCTCTGTGTGTCCTTTTGTTTGTGCCAGTAGTTTTTCACTTCTCCATCCTCTCTAGAGGCTGAGGTGGAGATAAAGCAGGCGTATGGGAGTTGGGCAGAAATTAGATAAATGCGAACGTCCGAGACCAATTTTTTTGTTTATTCTGCATTTTGTGCTATTTTTAGCTGTTGGCCAGGACCCCTTATTGCAACTCCATTGACTTTAGGAAGATGAGGATGCTCCTGAACTGATGGCTCTCATGGTCGGGATGCTCTGAGGTGCCTGGACCATGAGGAGATTGGGGTGAGGCGTGAGTGCGTTTACTGGGAATCAGCCATCCCCAAGGCTTGAGTACCCTTCTCGGGGTCTCCAAGCCTGATGAGCTGGGCAGAGAGGGAGGATGTAAGTATTCGGGTTTGTCACCTATGCGAAGGACGGATGGTACCTGAGTGAGGTTTTTTTGCAGTTTTCCTCAGATTTTCCCTTTACCAATTCTGCTCTAGGCTTTCATGCTTGCTCAAGGGTTTTCATTGTACAAAACTTTTGCTGCTTCGTGCCTCCCATAACGTGGCAGAACATTGCCCCAGCCGGCATTTGACCTCTTTCCAAGAGCATCCTGCGACAGGCCAGGCTGCAGGGTGCGCTGCCGAAACCCTGAGTAACTTGAGAAGAGGTCGCCTGCTGCGCCCGGAGACTTCGGAGAAAACAGACAGTGAGTGCTTTCCCTCGACAGTGCTGTCAGGCTCCACGTCTGCTAATTTGTCTGCTCAGCTGAGAAATATTTATGCACGAGGGTGATTCAGTGCTCTGCAACAAGGTTGCTGGCAGCTGTCGGTGTGATGCCTGTCTCTGTGCTGGTGCTCAAAGCGTGACCAAAATACCTCAGTTTTGTCCCTGCTGACGGTTGCCAGGACGGGCAGGTGCAGTGGAGAGCAATTTTTGGGAGCGGGTTAATGGTGGGTTCCCTTGGAGCCTGTGGGGGCAGGAAGCCTTATTGTGTGTTGACTTTTTAAACAGGAGGTTTGGGAGATCAGCTCTGGAGCAGAAAACAGGGGCTCGGGAGGAACAAACACTCGCTGCTTCAGAAGGGCGGTGATTTCCTTTCGGGTAAACACGTCATTAATCTCAGGGAGCACATTCTTTTCCATCAAAAGATAAGGGAGTCGAGTTGCCTTTCTCAGGGCTTGGCCTTTTTAGATTGTTTTAACTGTGGCTTTCGCTCCTTCAATTACAGACTTTACATAATCTCTCATTTTGGGTTTGCCAGGCTTATTATGGGTGCAGAAAAAGTCTTGGGCAAGGGAACTCCTTCCTTTCTTTAAAATTGCTCTGATCCTTCTCCCCCAACCCCCCCTTGCTGTTTTTTTTAATTTTCAGTAAGACCTGTCTATTTCATGCTCGTTGCAGCTCTGATGAATTTGAAACACGAGTGTGCTCTTTTATCCTAATTTACAAAACCATCTCCCTGATGCTGATGATAAAATAGGAGCTTATTTGTTCATTACAAGTGGATAAACAACAGTGGGCTCCTCTCCCCACCCCAGGCTGCATCTTGCTGCTCAGCTTTGGTTTGGCATCTTTGAGGATGCCTCTTGCCATGGTCAGCAAGGTCTGGAGAGTTGCCAGCTATGGCACCCAGCACTTAATTTTTGTCTGGCACCATCCTGCTGTGTGGGGAGACAGCAGTCGGTCCCACTGCCTGTGGTTTGGGGTCTGCAGTTGCTCTGAGCTCTCTAATTGGGATGTAGAGATACAATTACAGAGGGAATTTAGTCCCTTCCCATTCTTACCTCCTCTTCTTCCCAGTACGTTGTACTTAGGGTCGCCCGCAGCTGCTTGGGTTGGGGTGGGGTAGAGAAGGAGCTGGGGAGCTCCCGCATCCCCGTCTCACAGTGCCCTGGCAGCTGGAGCAGATGCTCTGCAGGCTTTCGGCGCTGATCTTCCGTGTGGCCATGTGCCGTCGTGTTAATTGTGTAATAGCTGCGTTTTTATCACTGCATAATCGTTGACCTGCCTGTACTCCCAACAAAAAACCCTCTCTGATTTTTCCCCACCTAGTTTAAGATTCCCAAAGCAGAAATGCTGAGGGTGTGGAAGCTGTCAGCAGGTAGGACGTGGCCCTGAGGACCAAGATGAACCCAAGGTGTGGCGTAATTTGTGACACACGGAGGGTGGTTCTGCAGGGTGAGGTATCAGAAGTCTTGTGTTTGCTCTACTCCATCTGGGCTGGGCTGCTGCCCACAAGTCCTGCATGGAGCGGTCATGCCCCTGGCTTGTCAGAAATGTGAACTGATCCACGTTGGCTCACATGGCACAGGTCTTGCACTGGGGCTGCAGAAAAGGGCAGGAGATGTCCTGGGAGATGTTAAAGCATTTTTGTATCCCTGTACAAGTTCAGCAAGGGTTATGTTTATTCTCTGTACCTGCCAGGGCAGCTCTGCCTCTTAACACGCTTTGCTTTCATGACTCAGTTCCTATCTCTTAAGAGGACTGGGGCATTCTGGTGAAAATCTGTTTGTGACTCTCCCAGGCCAAGTGTCAGCAAGTTGAGCAGCGGACTGGTGGCATGGAAAAATGACCATACTGTCTTCTATCCACCTCCAATGCTACTTCCCTATCAGTGTTTTCCTTCCCAACCTTTCCACATTTTTCTCATAGATCCCAGCCTCCGCCTGCCCCGTACCAGCCTGGCAGCAGCAGGGCAACACCTGGGACTAGCGATGGGAGCGTGGGACTTCCCTGGGGAAAAAATACTGGGAGGACCTCAGGAGCTGGGTGGTTGTAAAGGCACGGATGCAGCAGCAGCCTGGCTTTGGGAGAGTGTTCGAAGTGTCATTGTTAATGTCACTAACCAAGCCCAAACACAGGAAGCCAAGCGTGTGGCCGGAGGGATGCAGAGGGGTGGGGCTTGCGACTGCACTGCTTTGATTGATGCATTTTATGTATTCTGTTGGGAAAGGTGATTGAAATGTTAGTCATGACCCCGGTGCCCTCTTCATGCCCCTTTGATGATGCCAATCTGCTGGAGAGGTGCAGTGTTTTTAGTGACCTTCCTCGGCTATACTGCATGGTGTTGCTGGGCTGTGGAGGCAGTCAGCTGGACCCACATCATTCTCCAGCCCATCTGGAGCGTGGCTGCATCAGTGCAGAGCATCGTGTTGTGCTAGAGGATCCTGCACTGCTTGTTGCCTCAAATTAAATTTCAGTGTTTGCATAGCATGAGGTAAATACAAGGATAAAAAGACCATGGACTTTGGACAACATTCATGGCTTTGCATCCATCTCTTCACATCCATAGTTTCTTCGTGTATGATTAATCCTGTGTAGCTGCAATTGCATGCTGAGATGCTGAAAAACCTATTGTTGCTGGTGATTTGGCACCAAAATGTTGCTTCATTAAAGCCAAGCATTCCCCACTTTCCCGTGGCAAACAAAGGTAGTGTTCTTATGTGATAGACTATGGGTAGTAAGTTTGTTTTGGTAAGGTTGGTGACCACCAGACTATCTATGGATGAACTTCTTCTGCAGGCAGGGGAAGAATTAGTATTTCACGGGCTTTGGAGAGAGAATTTCATTCCTCCTTGCTGCAGAGCACTTTGACCTTTGTAGAAATTAATTTTAATCTGATGGACCACAACTTCTGAGGGTTACCAGCCTGACAGGGCTTGACTTGCTCACTGGGACGTTAACAGCTTCTAAATCCTGGGCTTGTACCTTGCCCTCAGCTAAGAGTTTGGAGGAGTAAAATGTAATCATATGGTTGGCAATAAGGAGAGAAACTGTCTTACTGCGAAGGGTTGTGTTCAGGTGAGGATGGCAGCAAGGGGACCAGACTGTGAGGACCATTCCTCTCCTCCATGGTGGTGTGCCCGGGTCCCTCCAACACCTGCATCAGGACCTTGCTCCAGGAGTGCACTTAGACTGGTGTCCGAGGGGAATATCTGTATTTCAGAGCTTACGCCAGAAGGGTTTAGAGATGGAAGAGGCAAAGAGAAAGAAGCTAATTATGCCAAGGATATATAATTGCTCTTTGGCTCTCCACCCTTTACATCACACAGGATCCTGAAAACGCTGGGGTCAGACCTGGGAAATGTGCTGCAAGACAAACAGTTCCAGCTGTTCCTCTGAAAGCAAATCTCAGCAAGTACCTTCCAGGCAGGAACGTGTGGGCTTACTTATTTAGAAAAAGAAAAAAAATCTTGCCACTTCAAGCCTTCAGCATCCACCTTCGTAATTAAAATCTCTAATCACAAGCAGAGCACAGTACGTGACTGTCTTCTGGGAGCTGTTTCTTAAGGTGGTTTTCCATTTTTGCATTATTTAGCATCCGCCTCGGTGCCAGGGTTTACTTAACCTTAAGCTTGTGAACAGGCTTATTGAATTTGGCCAAGACTTGACTAATCTGTAATGAGCTCCAGGTTGCCTGGAACTTGGCAGCGCCGTTATCCTCTGTGCCGTTGCATAATGGCCTGACCCCATGTAACCACAGCTTTGCCTTGCGACCCTTCTCCAGCCTCCTTGAGGCCTGCTCTGAAACCCTGGGCCTCATGGAGGGACTGTCTTGCCAAGGTGGGTCCCAAGTGCTGAAAACCACCTCGGCTGCTTTCAGCCTTCTCCATGGGGTAAGAGGTGGGAGAAAGTGGCAAGAAAAGCTCAAACATGGATGGAGGGGGAATGCACTGATGGCAACTAGGCAAAGGCTGGTACCCTGTCCCAGGCAGCTGTGGTGGCCAGGGGGACATGAGAGTCCTGGCCACCTTCCTCCTCCTCCTCCACCTGCATCAGGCTGATCTGCAGCCTTCTGTGGTCCTCCTGCGCCTGTGAATACAGGATGCTCACGCTAGAAGCTCTTGGATTTGAAACTTGCTAGGTGGTTTTTATTGTTTACTGCATCATTTTAATAAGGTTAACTGGAAGGACTTAATTTGTCAGAAATCACAGGAATAATTCAGATGTTGCTCTAAGTAAGTTTTTCCCCCATTGTTTATTTACTTAAGTTCAGCCACTTGAGAAATCCATTATTTGCTTGCTTCTTACTGAGCGTCTAATGATGAAAATAAATTGTTACCGCTCTTTATTGTGCATTTCCCATAAGGCTGACACGGCACAGAGAAGGAACTGGATTCTTTTCCTTCTAGCATGACACTGGGAAGATTGTTTATAGCACTTCAGCTCCAGCCCTCTGCAAGCCACCCGAGAGCAGGATCATTAAAGGCAGGATTTAGAGGCTGTGGGGTTGCATAAATTAATTGAGAGAAAAATTTGTGAGACAAACATTTTGTAATGAGTGAGTAGGGAGGAATCTGGCTTGGGTGTCATGTACCCAGCAGTTAGCTGGAGGAAGAGATCCTCTGACAAAAAAAAATTAATAAAATGATCTTGCCTTGTTTGGAGATCAGAGAGCCAAATATAGACCCTATCGCGTTTCCTTCCCTCCTCCTTCCGAAGCTCGTCCTTTTGAAGTGCACTTTCAATGGGATGTGGATAATTGACTCTGTGAACAACCGACTGAGTGCTCTGTTGATTTAACCGATTGGTCTCAGTTGCTGATTCCTGTTTTGTTTTGGATGATTTTCAGCCCAATTGCCCCATCAGCTACAATTAGTCCCGTTAATATGACAGCTGAAAGGTCATAGATGACTCGCTCTGGTTGGAGGCACAAGGGCAGCCGGGATATGCTCACAGCAAGTTGCTCTCAGCTCTGTGGTCGTGTGCCGATAGCTTGCCTAAATTGATGGTGATTGCAAATTCTGGCATAAAACTGATCAACTGACATGAGATTTCCTTCATGGGAGGGTGATGGGCTGAGAAATGAGGTTGCAGTAACAACATTTGGATGAACTTTTCTTTACTTAGACAAGAAAGCTCCTGGTTCTGTATAAAAAGGAAATGTGGCATGGCTGGGCTTCCTCTCGCTCGCCAGAGCCGTGAGGAAAGGAAGTAGAAGTGGGATGGAGCTGTAGGTGCATCCTGTGGCTCTTTCAGCAAATCCATGACTGCTGCTTTCTATGGTGCCAGTGACATCTGCCATGGTTTTGGATTTTGTCTCGTCCACACAGGATTTACACTTAGGGGAATAAAGTAGGAAAGGGAACAGCAGAGAAATAGATGGAGCATAAAGGATTGTTTGGCTTCTTGGGAGTAGCAGGGGTGAGATGCACACAGGTGCAGGTCAGATGTCAGACTCATGTGTCTCACAATCTCTCCTTGGCCACGGTATGGCCAAAACGGTATCACAAAGATGTGTGGTTGTGTACTTGGCCTTTTGTATGAGGAAGGAGACATAAGGCACCCAAAATGCCTGGATGAGCCTATCATTGAATTATATAGTCCCAAAACCTGCTTGGAAGAACTCAGTTGGAGATGGTTCACTTGCAAAGCAGGATGCTGTGCCTGAGAAGGTTCTGCAACGGTCTGGTTTTGGTTTGGTGTTATTTGGTATTTTCCTTAACTGCTTGGATGATAGAAAAGAGAATGTACAGATGTGATTTGCAGATGGCCCCCAGCTGGGAAGGGCTCCCAGCAGCCTGGCTGAGGCTTCCACATGACCTCCCACAGGCTGGGGAAGTGGCGTGAAAGGGATGATTTGTGGTTTGATGAAGACAAATGTGAAGTTTTACAGCCTGGCAGAAACTGTCAACTGCTCCAGCGCAGGATGGGGACTGTTTCCAGCAGGTGAAAGGATGCTGTTAAAAAATGCAAATAGCTTGTGGATCAGGCAAGAAATAGCATCATGAACTTCAAACAGTGTAATTTTGGGGAAACCTAAATGATAAAGACAAGAAAGTACAAGGGTAAACCATCAAGAGAGGGGAGAATCAACTTCACAGGAGATGTTTAACAATCAGCAGGGCAAACTTCTATCAAGAGTGATGTAGATATATGTGATGATGCTGCTGCTGCAAAGCACAGGTTGGAGAAGGTCTGAAAGTCTCCTCGGGGCAGGGTAAATATTTTGCCCACCCCTTTTGTTTTACTAACAAATCATTAACATTTCTGTGAGGAGTGTGCATTTTGTGAAAAATCCCTTGGCCAGAGACCAACATCTTCCTCGACCAGTTTGGTGGGAGCTTTATGCTGTGCCATCCTGGGCATGAATTCCAGTTGAAAGAGCTCAGATCTGGTCTTGCAGGAACATACAGCCTACACAAATCCCCCTTTATAACTCCAGAAGCTGCACTTTCTGCAGACATCTGTGAGGTCCAGAGGTCAGTGTGTTGCACTGAGCTTATTCCCTTTAAATCTCGTCTGGGACTCGTTCCTAGTGAAGATAGCTGGTGCTTTTAAAAAGCCTAGCAGCAGGGGACCTCTTCTGTCAGTGTGTTTCCATCCATGTTTGGGCAACACAATGAATGCAGATGTAGTAGGAAACTTTTGATTATCTATACGATTTTTCTGTGGCAACTTCAAAGTGCTGTGGTTAGTTATATTCTGAGACTTTAAATGGATATGCCTTGCGTTCAGAGCTCTGATTTAATTTTCCGGTTTAATCTATTGTCCAAACGTCATTAATGCTGTCTTTGAGGCATGGGACAGCTTTGATGGAGCCTTTTTTTAATTTCTGGCCATCACCCGGTGCAGCCATAAACAACATCCTGCCTGCTAATGAGAAAATTCAAGTTATTGCAGTCACATGTCTTGTGGAAATAGATTGTAGTGGCAGGGAAAACAAAGGACTTTGCTCATCTCCCACCCCAGCTCTGAGCACTTGGATTACTGACAGGGAGGAGAAGTTTCCACAGATGAAGATACCGCATTAAAAAGCAGTGTTGACTTAAAAATAAAATTGTTAATCTCATAGACATATAATTAATTCCTTAACCTGCTTTCATGAGTAATCTTTTCTACCTATAACCATCTAAAATGTTTCCTGATTAATGTCCTGCTGGCACATCAGCTGTTGGCCTCAACCATTCCTAACAAATCCAGGTCTGTGGAAGAATTTGCCGTGTTCTTCCCATGTGAAGTGAGGGAGCAGGATCCTCCCATACCAAGTAAGCCAGTTGCATGATGTTGATATCATTGCTTTCCACTCTCTGCCGCCTCCTGTAATACTTCTTGTCTGGGTGGTAAAACCCATGTGTGTATGACCTTAGAAAGACTTGGCAGAGGTCAGTGTGGGGAGTGAGGCACAGCCCAAGGTCTCGGCATTTGCTCCTTGTTGTGCCACGATAAACATCTGCAGAAGATGTGGGAGGGCGGCAGCTGGTTGTGATGCACAACCCCACGTTTAGCCCTGGTTTGGAGATGATAACGCAACAACAGGAGAGCAGTGACATCAGGAGGGTAAGTGCAGAGTGCGACAGTGGGCAGTTTTAGAGCACGTTATTTCTTCTCCATTGGGAAACCCATGTTATAGGAGGGGAGCCCACCCTGCAACAAACTGGCTTTATTGCCTCCAGCCTCATTGGCAGCCAGTGTATAAACTGGGTGTGATTGTAGCAGCTCCACAGCACAGGCACATCTCAGGTCTTGTCTGTGCAGGAGCTTGACTGGCAGAAACGCAGAATTGGGATATGGTGTGAGGGCTTGCTCAGGAATGAGGTTGTCTTATGGCAACGTGATTTTTCTCTGTTTGGAAAGAGGATAAAGTGGCATGGATAGATAAATATGAATGTTAGCTGATCCCTGCAGCTAGTTTTCCTCCATGGACAGGTTTTACAGGAAGATGTCCTGCTGGCTCGTGGAGAGGACTCGATACGATCCTGTTCTGGTGGTGCCTCTTGAAGTGCTGGTCTGCACCATTGCACCTTCCCTTGGTATTTCACCCTTGTAACCACACTGACCTCTTCCCAGCCTTCTCCCCTCACCAAATAAGTTCACATCCATCATTTCAAACTGTCCCTGGAAACAGCCGCTGCTGTCACACGTGTTTAGAGGACAGGCGGTTGCCGAGGGCAGGCTGGAGGATCTCCTGCAGGCCTTGTGGTTTCTGAGGTTCTCCTCTTGCCCCTTCATGTCTCTGCAGAGCACGGCTTCGTTGGCTACTCCCAAGAGCTTATGTTCAACAACACGCTGCCAGACTACAGCCAGGGGGAGACCTTCTTCACTGTTTTTGGAGTGTTTTTCCCAGCTGCCACAGGTACAGTAAGTTCTGTCCTTCTCTCCTTCCCCTACAGTCACATCTTGGAGAGGAGCAGAAGCAAGGGGTGGCTTGGTGGGACAAGTGGAACCATACTCAGCTGTAGCAGACTCATGCAGATGATTCAGATTATCCAGGCTTCCCTCCAGCATCTCAAATTTTGTGCACTCCTGTCCTGTTCACTTGAATATGCTCTTCTGTCTCTCTGTGGTCAGAAACTGCTGGTCAGCACTATGGGTTGACATGGAGGTGTAAATTCCTCCCTGCCAAGGACAAGGCTCAGGCACCAATCTTGGCCCATGCTGTCCAGCCATGAGGTATCAGGCCTTTCTAAAAAGGCTGATCATGACTCATCTTACTAGATCAGCTTTATTACTTGATTGCACTGGGAGGGTGGGAGGAGCACAGGAGGGCTTTCCCTCTGGCCTTACTGAGCTGGTGTGATGCCATCACTCATGATGCTGACCCACCATTCTCTGCACAGCATCACAGATGCATCTTTGCGTGTCAGCAGAGCTCATGCTTATGAGCTTAACTGGATCCTTTCATATTACTCATTCTCTTAAATTACTAGGAAGACCCGTGTCACCTTTCCAAAGCTGGCAATCTCCAGTTAGAATGAAATAACTATCAACTGGAGTTACAATACCTTTTGTTGATGATGGGTTTTTTTAAGCTATAAGAAATACCAATTATACGCAGTTTCCATAGCGATGGATCCTTGGATTACAGGATGAATTTTCAGAGGATTAGCTCTAAGCAACTCACTGGAAGTAGTTTGCAGAATTGCTGCAGTACAGGGAGACAAACGAGAGGGTTTTTTGAAACAGATAGACTGGAGGAATGATCTGCTCGTAGAAGACATGCATGTAGTGCAGGACTTCAAATTATTCTTGAAATTCTCTCTCCCAGCTTTTCATGCTGGCTATTGCTTCCATGTAGACTTCCTCCTGGAAGACTCACCTGCCTGAACTATTGATGCCATGGAGAAGTTGGCCCTCTTTTTGGCCATTCTGCCTGGCCCAAGCAAGTCCCCCAGCCAAAGACAGAACCTTCCCCATGTGCCCTTTCTCTGCTGCAGGAAAGCAAGTTTTTTCCCAGCTCCCTGATGATAGAAGGAGGAATAGTTATGACAAAGCTGTGCAGATAATTGCTGTGATTAGTCATGTTAAATGGTTCTTCATCACTGCTAATGCTTGGCTCCTAGGAAGAAGGCCAAAGCTAATAGATATAATTTATTTAAAGCCCTGGCAGCCTGTTGCTTTGTTAGTTAGCAGTAGTAATACCAGTAGTAATGTTCAACATTCTCTGGAAATACGATTCGGGCTGATGTATAATTACTTCGGTTGCTGCACAGCTTTTTCATGCATTCTTTTTAATTGCTTGGTTAGTTACAGGATTTAAATTATTCCTTCAGAGTACCAGTGCCAGTGGTACCATATAACACCGCTATTGCTCCTCTTATTGCTGTTTGTTGCACTGCAGAGTTCAGGAGCCTCATAAAATGTAGGGTTGTGTTTGCTGCTTAACATGGAAGAACTAGTGATCTGATGAAGAAATTTTTAAGGTAGGAGTCAAGACTTCTCTGCTGCAGGTCACAAAGGGGGAGCCTAGTGCAACTTCAGAAGAGCTGGGAATAAAGCTCACATCCCCTGGGGCAATGAGTGAGGGCTGCTTCGTCCTCCCCATCCTGCCTGACCCACACTGGCTTGGTTCACTTCCACAATGAAGGTGCGATGCCAGGGCTGCAGAGGGGACCCTGGGTTTCTCAGGATCCCACGTGCTGGAGCAGAGCTGCTTCCCGCCGCATTGCGGGTGCTGCCCGAGCCCGCCAGCAGGACAGGCACTGCACAAGATTGGAGATGACACAGCAGGGATGAGTTTGGCAGCAGCACAGGTACTAGGCTGGGGAGATGCGATGGGATTGCCAGGACCTCTGATGCAGACTGCAAGCGAGTGGCAGCATCAGTTCCCAGCAGCTCCCTACGAAAAGGAGCAACAGGGACATGCAAATGCCTCTCTGAGGCTGTCACCTCTGGTCTGTGCTGCTCCTGCCCAGCGCCATCACCAAGTGGTACCCCACTCTGACCTGGCCAAAGCACTGGAACCAAAACCCTTTGCCTTAAGTTAGATGCAACAAAGATTTGGGAAGAGTTTCAGAGCAACAATATGTTGTTTAGCTTTGAGAGGTTACTTCGAGCCACTTTGAAACAATTCTTTGACCCAAAGCAATGTTCTGTTTATCTTTTATTATTAAATCTTGTGTTTACTCTTTTTTAATTTTTAGCATATGCTACTTTACAATTTAAGATGCTGTTTTGATAACAAAGTTTTTGTAAAAAAAAATTATTAGGAAATTGTGAAATGAGATGTTTGGGCCTTTCTGAGATGAACTCTTCCTCTTTGAAGTGGAAATATTTTGATCTCTTCAGGATAAGCTCTTTATTCTCCCTCTGAAATGGTTATCTGAATTAAACTGGTTTAAATTTGGTCTCTAGGATGTACAGGAAAGTGGTTTCAAGTTGCCCATTTCCACCAGAAATAGCAGTGGAACGGAAGCTTCAGAAATACAGGCTGGTAGCTGTAATGGCAAAGGGGCAGCCGCTTTGGGAAAAGGGAGTAGGACCTGCAGGGAGACCCTCACAAGGACCGAGTAGGCAGGAGGAGCCGCTGCCTTGGTGAGGGCACTGTAGCCAGGGATGCTCGTCCCAGCCTTGCATAGACATTCTGCCTTCTACAAGCTACAGAATATGTGAGTTTACCCCTATAGAGATTCTATGCATTAACCAGATGTGATACGCGAACACCCAGTGACCCCTCTAGCCAGAGCTTTGCATGGGGAAGGGGTGCACAGCAACAGTAGCAGCAGCCATGCAGCCATCAGCGCAGCTTTAAAATGAAGTTAAACGTCATTTCTGTTGTGCAGAGAATATTTTCCTTTTTCTACTAAATCCTCAAGAGTTTCTGTCTAATGAAAGAAGCGTGTTGTCATGTGATAGCAGAAAGTAAGACGACGTTTGAAGTGGCGTTAGTGGAAAATATCATCGTGCTGAAACCAGCTCTGAAATAAACTGTATTTGGCACTTGCAAAACGACAGCAAATAGATTTAGAAGTTTTGGGCTAGGTTATCAGATGATGTAAACTGGCACAACTCCATTGAAGTCTATGGAGAGGTGCCAGCTTACATCAGTGGAGAATTTGGCCCTTTTAAAAAATTAGCTGCGGTTCTTATCTAAAATTTTCCATTCTTCATCTCTTGGGTGAAGGAAAAGAAACTTTTATATGTTGTAGTAAATTTGTTGGAAAATGCAATGGGTGTTTGCAAGCAGTGGTATCTACAGTTACAAACCATAGCTGGTAGGGTTAGAAGCTGGAGCTGGTAGGGCTGATGGTTGTGTCTAACATACAATGTAGGTGGTCCCCTCGTGCACGTATCCACCGCCTGGATGATGCCCAGGACAGGATTACGCTGGGAACAGCATCAATGTACGGACTGTCTCAGCCATAATTTCCTGGCTGAGTTGACCATGTTTTCATGCTTCCTTGTCCAGAAGCTTTGTCATTATCTGCTGTTCTCTGAGATAATGGCCAGTGTGGAAAATCCAGGCTGCTATCTCGCTGAAACAGAGAGGTGGATCATTTTCTCTGTGGACAATCTGCAGATATGACTTCTTGAGTTCAGAAGGGATTGGCCGTTTCCCTAGGGACAGGTCTGTGTCTGGAGGAAGGAACGTCCCAACCTCTCTACATTGTTGAATTTTATATGCAAGTGTAGGGCTTTTCTTCTCTTATGTAGCTGTAGTCTCTGGAAAGGCTGCTTGTGGTTACTCCCAGATCAGAGCAGTTCTCTGGAAGGGGGTGACTGAGGCTATGGATGGTGGAGATTGTTTAGTTTTTTCTGAAAATGGATCAGGTTGTCCTTTCATTGAAAAGTGGGGTGGTTAGTTTGCTGCTCGCAGAAGAGCTTCTCAGTACTGCTCTTTGGCAGCTGTCATCCTGCATGGAAAGTTACTTTTTTGGTGGTGGTAGAGAGCTGGCTTTAGCATTGTCCATGCTTCTGTACTACCAGATTGTCAATCCTTCTGTACTAGTCAGGTCTGAGGCATGGTCGCAGTGTGGAGGAGATGGCTTTGGCCTCAGTGGCTGAGAATATCCATGTTGGTTCCTTCTGTGGCGACCTTGGCCTTTGGCAGCGGTAGCCATGAGACTCTGGTGACCTCCTGGAGGTCCTGACAGGAGCTAATGGTGTGCACTGACCTGGGCCTGACCCTGGTCACTGCTGGGCAGGCCAGTCATCGATCTTGAGATCCCGTTTCTGTGGGCTGTGGCAGGTCATCTCCTGGCTGCTCCTCAATGCGTGTGGGTCTGTGAGAGGGAGACAATGAGGCAGCCTGGGCTGTGCAGTCATTGCTGCACAGATGACTCACATGTCTTGAACTTTTTTCATATTCAGTCCAGAAAACACCATTTTGGTGTTTCCCCAGTGCTTTGCTGAGGTAGGAGTTTGGATGAGAATGAGGTGAGTCAAGCTCAAGCTGGGAGATTTAGAGGTGGTGCCAGATGTTTGGGAAACTTGGCCAAGAGGCACATGAGATTAACAGCTGTCCTTCTGACAATAGCTTGCTCCCTTTGCAAGAAGAAAAAAAATCAGAGTATTCTCAGCGTTCTGCTTTGCCCATGAACTGTGAAGTCGCCAAAAAGCACTTCATAGCAGCTTCATTTAGCATGAGTTTGTGACCATTTCCATGGACTTCTGCCTTCCTAACTTTTCTCACCTCCAGCTAAGCCTACTGTATAGCTATTTAAAAGGAGCAGTGCTTGGACAGCTCTTTGGGAGCTTTATCTGAGGAGAAGTGCACCAGTTGATGTGCTTTTAGCAGTGCTGTTCAGAAGTACGTCCATGGAACAGTCTTCCAAGGGGAAAATTAAGAACTCATTTTGATTTGTAATGTTTTTGGTATGGTGTCAAGGATTCAAATCTGGTCTGAATCTGGAAGACAGCTTTTCTAGGAGTTGAGGAATGCCAGGAGCCCATGGGGGTGATGGGGCTCTGGCTCTGTGGAGAAGAGGACAGAAAAAAAATGGCTGCTGGGTGGGATGATCAAGGGGTAAAAAAAAGATGATCAAGCAAAAAATATTAATGATAAATAAATAAAACCGTGGATCAGCTGATGGGTTTGGCAACATGCGAGTCCCTTGTGCTCATTAACATGCCATCATCACAGCAGCACAGCGAGGAAAGAAAGTGTTGTGATTCCCATCTAGCAGATGGGAGATGGAGCCATGACGATGCACAGCAAAGCCTGGGATGGAGCTGGGAGATGAGCCCCTGTTCCCAATTAGCAACCCAACCGTTGCTTCCTGTTGGCAGGCCATTGATGACTATGCAAGGCCTGTAGGGAAGGCACCCATCCAGCTGAGCTGGGTTTGTCCCCTTTACCCTGGAATTTGTGCCATGTCTATCCTTCATCTTGGGAGAAAATCCTCCCAAGCAGCAGTCCGTATTTACGCTTTAAAATGTAATGGGTTGTCACTGACCTAGGGCTGTAGTCGCTGAGATTTGCAGCCTCAGAGACAGGCTTTGTCATTCTTGTGTCCTCTGGAAATGAGGGATCACTTGGCAGCCGAGCGCAGGCCGACGTGCGGTCGGTCCCCTGCTGCCGGGGCTGGCAGATGCTGTGAGCACCATGGGGCTGGCATCCTCCTCCTCATTGTTGTGCTGTGGTGATCTCACCCTGGCTCCCAGGGACCGTGAGCGCTGCTGGCTGGCACCTGGCCCATGTGTCCTTATGAAGACGTTAGGCTGACATCCGAGGAGCGAGGCAGTGATGGGCAGAAGTCAGCGTGTCAAAGAGGCTCTTCTGTCTTGCCTTCAAATTGTCCAAATTCTCATCAGGATTCTGAATCACAGATAGTTATTTATTTATTTTTATAGCAGATACCTGAAGTCTTCTAGGAAATGTTTTGGGATAATTTGATGAGAAAAGTTGTATTTTCTTGCCAAGTCTGCTATGACTCCCTCTTCAACTATGGGCAAACCCATCTCGTAACCCATTTGCACCTCAGGTTCCTAGCCTCAACATGGAGAGCCTTTGCTCCATCCTGTTTCCCTTTCTCATGTCTTTAGATGGTAATTTTTGAGGCAAAGGACTGTCACTGATTGTACAATACCCTGTACTCTGGCCTAAAATAACAGCTCAGTACTTTATTCTTAGCCCTACCACGTGTTTTCTGTGTGATGCTGTGACAGTCCTTTACTGTCTCAGTTCTTCTGTTTTCGTATCTGCACAGCAGAGATAATGCCTACTTCCAAAGCAAATCCCTTAGCTGGAAGGTGCCACCCACGTGCTGAGCACTGTTATTCCCTCTGCTAAATGCACGTGTGATCGTCATTAAACGTGGACAGGACAAGCTGTTTTGTCATGGTGGTTGTCCCCTATAAATGCAGGGGCCTGTAATGGATCTGGTAACACCGGATGCTGAATGCACCACTGTGATGAATGACAGCATTTTTCTTTTCAACAATTGGACAGCACTGTCCTCTGTGAGGTCTGCATTAAGATAAGATGTATTTTGTTCAGATTTCTGCTATTTTTTCCCCCTGTTCCCCCAGCATTGTTCAAACTGGACAAATGGCTCTTTGTATACGTGTCAGCGGTGGATTGCTTCTATTACAGATGTGAACAGTTTCTTACCAAGCAACTCATGGGAGCCAGTATTTGTGTCTGTGTGTTAAGAAATGATATAGTTACTGTTCTGAAGCAATCGATTAACTAGTTGATTAAATTATATTACATATTATGATATGTATTATATATGCTATAACTTAGATTAACAATAAATTGCATTTATGTCTACAAAATACAGGTGTGATGGCTGGGTTCAATATGAGTGGAGATCTCCAGAAGCCTGCTGTCAACATCCCCCTGGGGTCTCTGGCTGCTATTGGCACCTCGTAAGTTGTAGATTGGGGAAAATTTACTGTTTGGAGACTGCCCTGGATGTGACCAGTCCATTTCATATTCCCATCAACCTTTTATTACTCAGCCATCTGGAAAATTAAAGTCTGGCTCTCATTCAAATTATCATCCATTACCACCACCTACTCTGGGTGGGTTAGAGAAGAGGTTCATTAGCACAGATAAAATCAGTCCTTCCTCCGCAGGGTGGGATGTGCGTTGGTGTGAGAGCAGTTGTGCTGCTGCAGCCTGGCTGTCCCAGAGCGGGATGCAAAGTTCTCAAAGGCTTGGGGTGTGTGGTTTTGTCACTTCTTGATTTCAGAGTGCTTTCTGTTTCTTTATAAATAGAAAATATTTATAAAATTTTTTAAAATATATAAT
>NW_010179013.1:0-36509 GCF_000695765.1 Mesitornis unicolor
ATGTTCTGTGATTCTGTGATTCTGTGAACAGATTTAGGGATAAATCTACCTGGTACATTCAGGGTTTAGTCCAGAAATTGGATAATTCCACTCCAAAACAGTTAAAATGAAAGGCCTGAGATCTGTGATGGGTGCATTCCAGAAAGATAGCACAGGAATCCCAAAAATTCAACACCCCACTGCAAGTGCCAAGTCTTCTCTCAACATCATCCTCACATGCAGAATGCCTACCCCAGCCTATACCTACTAGAGACAAAAGATTTCCCCCCCTTCATCAGCATCACGACTGCACATTTGTGCACCCACCGAACAGTGCACAGCTGTGACACCTCCTACTCCCATCAGCACCAGTCTACCAGCCAGCCTGTTGGGTTCTTCACTGGAAGTCTGTAAGTCTCTGGCTCTGTAAGTCCTTGATGTTTGGGTCAAGGATCTGAGCAATTTCTTTATCAGAATAAAAAGGTCTCTCTGATACTAGTTTCAGCAAAGCAAAGCACAGAAAAGACATCATGCTTTCTTCCCTTGTGCACTCTCTTCTTACATCTTGTCATTTCAGGGATGGTAGGGATTAAGGAGATAAAAAATAGCACAGAAATCACAAAAATAAATTTTCAAAAGAAATAAAGGTGAGGGACAATAAATTTCAATGTAGAACCACACTGTACAGCAGAAGTTCCCAATTTAGTTGAATGAGTAAGGGTTTTATACCATGATCTGATTTGGTTACACTCCTTCAGTCAGAAGCTTCTTACAACAAGAGGAAGGAGCAGTAACAGTAATTCCTAAGATAAAATACAGTTTGGACCAAAGTTTGGAAAGCCTATTAGACTTAGGCTGCATGACAGCTTCTTCTGTGCCAGCAGTAATTTCTGTGCCTTTAGGACTGTCCATCTCCCTAACACACAGGCTGCTGTGTGCCTTAGTTCTAAGGAACGTAGTCTCAAATGCCAGCCTGAGAAGCTGACCTCTCCTGATGTTCAGCAAGCACCCATGCCTTTGATGGGCTGCTTCTCTACAGGGAAGACTCAAACAACCCAGCCCACGCTCCAACCATCCCACAAAGCTGCTGCAAGTCTGAGCACTGCCAGAGCTATTTCTCAGAACAACATTTCTGCCTCCAGGGCTAGGCCTGCTGCTTCTCCTGAAGAGAGATGGGTAAGATCCTGCTACTCCTGCGCTCTGTTCCCATGACGTACTCGAGGCATAAGGATGTCAGACACATGTGGACAGGCAAAGAGAGTCAGAATGGCCAAAAAACTTCTGGAAGTTCTCACATCTTGCTATCGGAAAAAAGATTATCAAAGTCACTCAGGTGACGCATGTGGGACAAGAATCTGAATGGAAAGAGAAACTGAAAGGACAGAAAACCAGCACCAGGTATGAAGCCCCAGAGCTCATAAGCCAGCTGCTAAAAGATATAGCTTGATATTTCACTAGACTGCCACACAGCTGTTTAGGCACTGGCATGTAATGCTGTCAAAATACAGCACTTGGTTAACAGAAACCAGATTTAGAAATCTTTTTCTGCTACCTGGCAGTTTTTGCAGGACCAGTATCACACATGAAACTATTAACAAAGAACGAAAAATATATTCACCCATGTTCCCTTACACTGTTCATCCAACAGTTGGGAGCATAATGCTAATCTCACTGTATGTAGTGTTTCATAAAGAATTTCAAAAAGCAAGTGGAGCCACATGCTGTTAGTATTATTAGTTCTTTCATGTGTCACTGATTTTTACGTATTTATTCCCCTTAAATTGTAAGAGAAACACAGCGTAACAAGTCACACTGACATGACAGGAGCCATGGGTGAAGTCAGAAAAAAGAAACTTGACAACTTGACCGCATTATGGTCAGAAGAGTAGGCAGAAGCTTTGCCAAGTTCCTCCTACCTGCCCCTGGAAGCAGTACGAGAATTAACACGTCCATGGGCTCTGGAGGGTGGGCTTTCTTCAACCACAGTTGGCATTTCAATCTCAAAATCTCTTGGCACATTCTGGATATTTGGCTCTGTGAAGGTTATTCGACCTGAGAAGAAAGACAAGGCAGAACAAAAGGAGTCTCTCTTACATGCTAATATGTGCAAGAATGAATAATACTGCTCAGTGAACACAAAAACTGTTCTAACACATACAGATTTTTCAGACAAATTCACGTGAAATAGGTATTTCAGTATTTTCATTTGGTATAAGTAGAACACAGGCTTGATTTCCTGTCTCTTCCTCATAGAAAAGCTGTCCACACGCACACAAAGAAAAAAAATCAGTATGTGAGGATTTTGCATGCGTTTCTTTACCTGTAGCTGTGTGAGTCTGTGACACTGGATAGATCCTTTCCATTCCCAGTGCAGAATTCAATCGCTTTTCCCTCTGGAGTGGAAATACCACTTTAGTAATGGCATTGTTGATCCTCCTCCATTCCAGTATCAGCCCTGGCAACGGGTGCAGTATCTTTAATTTCTCCAAAACATCCTTGTGGGGAGAAAAGGGCACAACTCTAATTAACTGCCTTAAAAGCTTTATAAATGAAGTTTTTGCAGTGCTGCAAGAAAAAGTGTCTCTTTCACCCACAGTGAACTTTCAGTGCTGGTGCCTTAAAATTAAATAGATACCCCCTCCACTTATACCACCTACACCTGAGCAATCAAAGCACCGTGAGGCACAGCTGCAGTTTTATTATACACAAGAAGGCCATCACTTCTCTTTGGACTTTTGCATTCCCATCACCATTCTCAATCTGCACCAACCAATAAATCACCTGAAATGATCACATAAAGCATCACTTGCCATAGGTCCCCTACGTTGTCTCCTCTTGCCCAGCGTTAATGCTCCTCCTCCGTCTTCTTGCATATTTTTCTCCCTGCTTTCTCCTATCCATACACTAGGAACACATTAAATGAAGCCCTTGACCACGCTCCTTGAAAGACAAAGCTGATCACTAGCAATCAAATCCTTTCAGTTAAATCAGAAATATGAAGGGACTAACAAGGATTTCAAAAGACAGTGGAATGCAAACATTTCTCAAAATAGCTTTTCTTTTTTGTATGCAGTAGGCAGCTGCAGCCTCATTCCTCCAGATCACAAAGGGAAGAAATCACTTTGCTTCTTGCTCCCTGCTCTGCCGCCACCACTGCACTCACTTCTTCACTGCCACTTGAGTTTTGGAAATCAGTATTTGTCTTCCAAGCACTGACTACACTGAACAAGGGGGAACGAAGAAAACAACACAGATTAATGAGTCCTAAAAACAAGGAACATATATATCTGCTAATATCACTTGTCTGGCAAAAGCACCCATTAGCCTGCAGCAGTTGGTATTAATGCAGCTCCACAATATTTATCAACTGGCAAGCATGTCAATAGCCTTCACATATATACAAGCTTTTGATATACTGAATTTGATAAGCCATCAGATCAGCCATTCTGAAGACAAATTCTCTGAAGCATAAAATACAGATATGGTAGCACCAGGCAGGCAAAATATTGTATTTAATCACCATGGTATTTAAGTATCTCTCAATCTGATGTTGAAAAATTATTCTACTATTGGCTTTACAAAATTATTGTGCTATTTTGGTCTTATGTGTGGTTTGGAAAATCAAATTCTGCCTGAATTATTCTTATTTAAACTTGCTATTTATAGTGATGTCCTCACGACACTCAGGCTTTAGGAGAGTAGGAGGAGTTAATAACCCTGCTAACAGAGAAGGCAGAATCCAGTTTGAATTTCCAGTGGTAACTGGAGAAGCAAAAAGGCAGTTAAAACTCACTTTCATTTAAGTCAGCATACCTAACTCCAACAAGTATCCAAGCAGCAGATGTGTGAAGTAAGCGTGAGTTATTTTTGCAGTCACTTTCAGGCTAGAACCAGACTTTACTGTACCTTGGTTGTACTGAACTGCTTGCTCAATCTAACGCTGTTTCCTTTAGCAGCTGCTCTTCTGGTGTAACCCAGAGTTTTCTTGTTCCCTTGAACTTTCACATCTCCATTTTGTGGCAATTTCAGCTCCAGGAACAAAACCTGAAAAAGGACAGCATTTTCAATCCATCAGTTTCTGCGTGCTACTCCCAGGAGAAAACAAAAAGCAACTGATCCACTTAAACAGCTTGTTACAACCAAAGGATAGTACAAATGCTTCAGGTAATTAAAAAGCTGATTAAAGATCTCTGCCATCAAAGTAATTCGTCCTCGTTTTAATTAACTACAAAATGCAATCTAAAATCTCATTTTCTGAACAGTATAAGTCTGAGTTTAGAGGTATGTTTTTAGAAAAGGTAATTAACTCCATCCAATAAGTGAGGTTACTGCTGGCAGTCAACTGTAATAAAACGTGGAGCTAAGATGACTAAAAGTGGGAAGAACATTGGTGGGGAAAATAAAGAAGCATTAGCAGGCAGCAGGCTTCAGAGCAACAGGAATGGCATAGGAGAAGGTGGTCACAAACACCTATCATAGAACAGCCAGAGTATTAGTTTTTCCAAAAAGTTGCCAAGAACTAAAAAAAATAAGTATGTGTTTAGTTGCTGACAGGCAGTACGCAGTCCTCATTTTTCATCCTATGTTTCTATGTAGCATTATACACTATTTAGCAGCTATTGTGTTTCACTGCATAGCTGGCAGAAAGGAACAGAAGCTTTTCTCTTGCGCATTTTTGTAGCACAAAAGTTTTGCTGACACAAAATTAGAAGGGTAAAGCTCTACTGACCTATACAAGATACTCTACACGATTCCTAACAAAATTTCCACATGAGAAACAAGCTTCTGAAGTTCAGAGAACAGCATTTCAGAAAAAAGCCTTTCCTTTCCCTTTTCCATGAAGCAGAGCGAAATTGGAGCCAAGCATTATTTCAGGATCTAACTCAGGGTACTGTTACCAGGCAAAACTTCTGCATTTGCAACAAAGGAGGAATATTTCTGTAAAACTTCTTTAAGTGATGGCTGCTTGCAAATTTTGACTATTTCCATATAAAGTACAGCTCCTCAGCAAGAAATTACTATATAGAGAAGAAATAAATGGGAAGAAAGCATGCACAGCCATTACAACCTATTCCTATGATTCCATGTAAAATACACTAAAAATATCTAGCAAAGTTCTTCAGGAATGAAAGTACTGCTGATTTACATAGACATTTGTTTCTTAGGCTTAAAAACCAGTTCTACTCAGGTTCTTCAAAACAGACAGTGGTTGGTTCAAAACTTTTGAAGCAGTCTTTCCTCCTCTTCCATGCCTGTATAGAGACAGGTAACAATGCAACTTACTCAGTACAACTGTTCTTAGACTCAGACTACATGATATGACATCACACCTCGTGTGCAGAATACTGGCATTGCAAAAAAAGCTTCTCTAGTGCTGCATCATTCATTCAAAATATTACAAAAGCCAATTAATTGGCAGATCATCTCACAGGACATAAGAAACCAGGGTCCTACACAGAACAACATGCTTATTTCCGCTTGTTTCTTTTTATTTCCAGCATGCTTATTTCCACTTTTACCTTCTTTGTTTCTGATAAATGTAGCAGAAATCAGAATGATCAGTAACAAGCAGGAGACCCACGGCACCATGCAGGCAGCAACTCACAATGAGTGAAATGACAAATCAACTCTGAGCAGAGCTCAATCTGCATTGTGTCTGTTCTTCATACGCAGTCTGCCCAAGGGTTTTTTCTTAAGTCTAAACAAAAACCGCTTCAGGGTTAACTTCTGAGAAAGCTCTCCCTCTCCCACCCCATCCCTCACATACCTCTGCAATGTCATCAGGGCTGGTCAAGGAGAAGCTGTGCCCTGCCAGCTCATAGGCCTTGGTCTCAATCTCGCTCAGTTTAGCTTGCATGACTTGTTTCTGGGTTTCATACGCTGTTGTGCTAAAACCAATGCCATTCAGCTCCAGCAGAGCCAAGCAATAATGGGTGGGCATCTCCACTTTAGAAAATACATCTGTAGTAAGCACAAACCCCAAGAAATACTTTTATAGCATCAAAAACAGATAAACTGCAGATCAACAGATTCATAAAAATACAGCTGGAGAATCCTCAATTTCTGAAATCCTGAATGTCCTGATACACTGAAGACTTTTTATATAGATTTCGGTTAAATACTTTTGCTTCTGGAATATTTCATAACAAGAAATATTGCATAATAAGCAGCATTCCAGAATTTTTATCACGAAGTATTTAAGAGAATAACAACTTCTGACAATTATTTTTTCTATTAAATACACATCTCTTTGTATATCAGCATTTTATGAACCACAGACATGGATAGTTAATGTAAGTTTTAGTGTAAAGCTTTCTAACTTGATAAACTTTTTTTCCACCACCCACATCTTTAAAAAATGTTCTGAGGTTTAGTGAACCCTAATTTTAGACTCTGGATACAATTTAGGGTAAACAATCATAAAGCCCACCAACAGGTAAGTGCTTTTGGCTGAGGAGGGGCGTTGTTTGCTTGTTTTTATACAGAGACAAGCATTCAGCAAATATGAGTGCAAACACACTGGATCATTCACTACAGGGTCACAGAAGTTTCATGGACAGAACACATACGTGGCAAACAACGGGCAGGCCAAAGAGCAAGAAGTCTCCTTCAGAAAACATTTGAGGATTTTAGGAATTGCTTCTGACAAGAAAATGCAAAAGCTTTTTAAAATGTACACGAGAAACAACAGAGACCCACAAGTCCCCTCAGAATGGCCAGGCTACTCACCTGGGAGGTAGAGGTCTGCTTGATTCAGAGACTTAAAGCAGACCCTGCTATTGCCTTAACCAATGGAACTGGTGGATATTTGGCATATAAAAACTGTACTTTAGCTTTTTTGACAAAACAGAGGTACTTCCAAAGGAAGTTCCCTCTTTTCTTTTAACAAATGAACATTTTGCCACCGAATATACTTAGGAAAGAAGTTCCAAATCTCCCCTCTTCTCCACTGACCATTCAGCCTGTGACAGCACAGCTACCACTACCCTCCATCTCTGCCCCCAGGTGGAGGAGCTCTCTTTACCTGTCAGATTTCCCTTCTGTAATTCATTATGGAGCTGGTTCATGACATGGAAGATAAGCACAGACTCTATTGCTGCTCTGTACCGCCCAGAATGGTCGCTGCTGGCACTAAGCCCCAGGCTCTGCACCCCTTGGCCGGTGCCTACCCCTTCCAGCAGAGGCAGCTCGTGGGGGAGGAAGTTGGTCACCATGTTGTGCAGTGTACGTTCCTTGGAGCCGGAATCAAGCAGCCAGCATGCAACCTTAGAAAGGGAGACTTCCATGAGACCTTGTTTCCATTTTAGTCATAACACAACGTAGATATTTAACTGGGGGTTAATGCAAGGTTATAGTGCAGATTATTTTTCTTGATTTGGCAGGCAGACTGGAATAATTTGTGAAAAAGTTACATGATTTCAGATAAAACCTTCAGGAGGGCATAAGTCACTGAAAAGCTTCATTCTTACTCAGAGTTAATTCTGCACATTTGAAAACCTTATCCTCTGTCAACTAAACACATCTAGAAGAGTTGCCTTCCATTTTTTTTCATTTATTAAAACCTAATACAAAAGGGATTAAATAAGAAAACCAGGATCAAAACATGTTTAATCTGAAAACTGACTGTGTGAAAATCAGAACTTGCTATTGATCTAGAATATTAGTCAAGCTGAGCTCTCCTATTTTTTTGCACATCAGCACTAGTACCAAGAATTCTGCAAGGCAAATTTTGTTCACAGTAAGTCTCATACCTCCCACTGTCTTCAAAGCAATTTCACTTATAGCTATATTTCAATTTCTTGTGTCAAAATAGGATGAAACACAGGTTTCTGCATTGTCTCTGCCATGCAAGCAGAAGGTAAAAAACCACATGTATAGAAATATATATATATGGGGGGGTGTCAGGTTTATGAATGTGTGTGTATGAATATATTCATTGCATCACTAAAATGAACAGATCTGAGTATGACTCCCTTTAATGCATGGAACAGTGCAGGAAAAGGTGATACTTTTATTGCTCTTTAATTTTATCCTAAAACTGTGCATCAGTATGCAAGGTTTGTCTTTGTGTTGAACACCTTAGCTACTTACCAGCAGACCCGAATACTGCCATGGTGCTATTCAGCCCTTGTGTGATGTGAGCTTTAAAAATCAACACCAAAAATTTTAATGCTTCTAGAGCTTTTCCTAACAAGGACAAGAAGGTGCTTTTACCTCTTTCTAGCATTTCATTCAAGTTAAAAATGGCATCCAAACCTTCTGAAATTACATGTAAACTTCGTTTTGTTTTGAGAAATAGTGGTAGCAAGGTGGTCCATACACACAGCAGGTAAATCTTTTGCTTACAAAGACTTAAGCTCTCAGAATCAATAACCTGACCAGAAGCACTTCTGTCATTTCAGTCCCAGGCTTTTATTGCAACACCTCAGTCCTGTCCGCTGGGACAGGGGAGAGACTTAATCTCATTCCTTCCCACCCAAGCAGTCAGGTGTGAAAGGTTAATATGTTAACCTATCACTGAACCTGCTGCTTCTCTTGCAGGCACCACGAACACACATAGCAAAAGAAGTCTCCCCTAAATACGCTTCTAGATTTCCCACTGGAAGAAAATTTCACTAAACCCCATGACAGATGTGCATATTCAAATCTAAATAACAAAAGGAAAGTACCAGAGGGTACTCTTGTCTTTCCACTGATGTGTTTAAAGTAGTAGCTTTACCCAAGCTAAATTTCTTAATCCTGCAAACCTTTGGGTCCTCAAAACTTCCTTCCAAGGAGATGCCACAAGCCATCACCAGAGTCTTGTAGTGCTGAATGAAGTTATACATGACAAGTGAGCGCTCCTGCTTGGGCTTCTTCTGCAGGTACCGCTGCAGATGATACAGTCTCTCTGTTACAGGCAGGTTTTTGTCCAAAGGTGGTGGTGCCAAACTCATACTGATTTCTAAGGCAGGAAATACAAGCAAAAATCATATTTTTACCCACTGCATGAAAAGAAAGGCAAGAGAAAAATCCTGAATGCAATGACCTAAGTCACAAAAACTACAGTTGGACTGTGAACAAATAACAATAAATTTAAACCAATATTACATATTTTATCAAACCAGACACAGCTACCAGAAGCCATATGCTGTGTCTCTACTACTAAACAGAGGATAGCTAGTAATTAAACTCTAGTCACGAGTCCATGTAGCTCAGATTGGGTTATGTTCAGCATTCTAGTGTCAGATTTGTTCTGAAGAGCAAAAATTGGAAGAGGTTGAAAGAGAAAAGCAAGTAAGCTAAAGAGAACATGGGAGTAAGCTATCATTTCAGCCATATGCATACTCAGCAGTCCAGTGCTTGAGCCAATTACCTGGCCTTACTATACAGCAGCACAGACGTATCCACAGCAACACGTTCAAGGGTGTTCAACACTTAAGACTGTTGAATAATATGGCTAAATTACAACATCACACAAGTGAGCTGGGTCTGCTACACTCAAAACACTTCCAAGAACCTACCTGCTGCAGGAACTGCCTTGAGCCTGTCCGCTCACTTACCAGTCTGGTCTTGTGTCTGCTGCAAAGAGATATAGTAGGCGTCTTTTCCACCCCAACATACTGCCAGTCCAACGACCAAGATGTCTTCACAGCCTTGGATGGGAAACCCATCATCTTTAACTTGCATCCACTGAGGAGAACTTACTGAAGGAATAGTAAAATTTAAGTTACAATTATAAAATCGCAACCATAAATACAAAGAGTTTGGATCCTAAAAATGTAAATAATACAGTATGTAAATACATATTATATGTATTTAATTAGCTGAGCCTAAGTTTTTTAAAAGTGAATACATACATAATACATTTTTATCTATAGGGAGAAAAAGCTGTTTCTTATGAAAAAAACCCACCAAACTAAAACAAAACCAAAAACTGAACATGTTTAGAACAGCAAAACTTTCTCTTAACAGAAACAACCACCCATATAGCATCCCTGCAAAACTCTGGACTTTCCTAGCAAACTCGTCACAAGCTGAAACAAGTATGTATTCCCTTCTTTCTCTCTGAAAAACATTTCACGTTTCTCTGTTATAAATCCATTTTGATAGTTAAGAAACTTTGTTGCTGTTACGACAATATGACAGCAAAGAACCTAACCGTGCTTAATCATGTAATTTTAAACAAAGAGTATGTTTATGCAGCAGCAAATGAATACTTCTGTGGAAAAAAATAAAGCAACATTGCAAAAATCCAGAGACTGATCTGAATTTCACACATACTTATATTGAACCAAGTTTACTTTTGCAAACTCGAAAATATTTCACCTTGGTTCAGAGGCAATCCTGCAAGTAGCACAGCTCAGTGGAAAACCTGAACAATCTGTACGGTTTACTCCTTAATATATTATTCATTTTAAAATATACTAAAACTTGGTTTTGACACAGGAAAGTACAGGATAAAGGGACTGCACAACCCAAACCTGCTTCAAAATTAGATATACAATAAAATGTTAAGACTATTTAGATGCTCTGAAGTACAAACAAGCTGCTAACACTTCATTGCTATCCCCAAAGACCTACCAATGAAATGTTTGACACCAATTCTCCACCCTCTACTAACACTCAGCTCTTTTGCTTTACCGAGGCTCACAATATTCAATTAATATCAGTAATTTTCTTCTTTTCTTGCAAACCCTTTCCTTCTCCACTCCTGCTTTAAGCTGAAGATGCCACCCTGCTGTTCACAAAATAAGCTCTGGAACACAGAACTGACCTTTTCGGAATTTGCCGCCAATCGTTGATTTGGGAGACAGAAGAGATTTTGTTCTTTCACAGGCCACTGAGATGGAGAATCTGCTTTTCTCCTTCCATTCTGCAACAAAAGTCTGGAAAAGTGCTTTGTTGCTTGCCACATCAATGATAGTGAAACTTTCATCACTTAAGGGAACAGGTGAGAAAACATCCTGAGACAGCTGCAGTGAAAAGCCATGGTCTATAGTGGAATCATCTTTTATCTCATCGGTTTCAACTGGGCCTGCAGTCCCAAGACTGGCCTGGAGTGATGTTACCTGCTGCTCTGCATTGCTCTCACTATTCTGCTGTGGCTGAATCAGCTGCCCGTCATGCACACAGGCAACTTGGCTTTTCCTTGCTGATTTCAGAGAGAGAGAAACAGAACTCTTTGGGAAAAGCTCTTTGGGGGGTGTTGGAGGAATAAACGTGCTATTGCTGTCTGGTGGAGGACAGGATGTTCTGTTGCTTCCCCTGAGTGGCAGTGTTTTGCAGTCTGTTTTCTGAAGATCCAAGTCTTCCGTTTTTCCTTTAACCTTGAAATAGCTTTCCAAATCCTGGCAAGTGGGCAAAGGCTCTGGCTGACAACGGTCAGATTCAAAAACTGGATCTGGGGCTCGATTGGTAATAGGAGCAACTAACTTTTCTTTCAGACAGGAGCTTACTGAAACTGGTTCGATGCCTGAGGGACTGGGCCATTTGTCCAATACATCCTGCAGTCCTGGGCTTAGTTCAAACGAGTGGTCAGTCCACACCACTGAACGGGTTTTCCTGTCTAAAGCTTGCTGACTTCTCTGGCACTTTTCACCTTGATCTCCTACTAAATTTGGTCTGTGGTCACTGTTACAGATCACAGGGTTTCTTAATCCTGACTGACCATCAAATGTAGACGGAAGATCATCCAGAAAAGATGGGGAGTTAGCATGATCTAAAACTTCAGCTATTAGATGAGAGCATTCTAGAGACTCGTTACGCTGCACAAGGTCCTCATGCTCTTTCTGATTCCCACTGACATCAGACTTATTCTGAACAGGCCTTAGGTTCTGCAAAAGACCTTCTGGAGGAAGCAAAGCCCCCTGTTTCTCCACAGGTTCTTTTCTGTCAGCTTCCACAATGTGAACAGCTGAAAGGTCGCTGACATTACTGAAGCTATCATCGAACAGCAAGCTATCACTCATATTCAGGCTTGTTTCGGAGACAGGGTGGCATTCCACTTGTACAATGTGCTCCCTACCAAAAGGGGAGATTGTTTTATTGAGGTCTTTAGATGCAGTCTCCCCTTTCACTGCATTTTGAGTCTGGTAATCTTGTAGAAAACTGTGCAGCTGGGAGTCCGTCACTGAGAAATCGCTTTCTTTAAGGCAACGTGCAGATTCTATTTCCTTTGTTGTGGGCTGTAAATTAAGGTCTCCAGACTCCAAAACTTTATTATTGCAGTGCTGAGCTGTGTTTTTTGTAAGGCCATTTGTTGTGATAAGACTTGATAAGCCCAGTTTCCTAACTGTTGCAGCCAGCCTTTCATCAGTAGCATTCTCAATCCATGAAGTGATTAGTTTCTTGGAGATATCCTGCCCTGGCATTGCTGCCAGCTGTGACCTTTGTATTCCCTGCTGTCCTGTGATTCCAGCTGCTCCCTCCTGTTTTATTATCATCTCAGTTTGAGTATCCAACTGGAAGCTGTCTTCAAAGTCTCTAGAGTGAGACAACAGGTCAGAGGATGGCCCGTTCTGAACATCACCTGCATTGCAAACACCTCTGGATTTTACCTGAGAGTCTTTCGTAAAATCCTTAGTATGACTGTTGGCTTTCTGCAGTGCTCCAGCTTGTGACAATATTCCATTGGGCTTTTCGCTCCCATTTTTGCCACCATTCTGAATCTGAATATGGCAGGATTTATCCTCATCAGGGCAAAAATGTACACGCTTCTGTATCCTGCTGCCACTAGGGACAAGTCCATTGCCAGAGCAGCTAGCAGTTACATTACAGTGATCTGTATCTAAAGCCATCTGCTGCTTAACAATCATCACCTCAGCACAGCTCACATCTGTTTGAATTTTATTCATTTTATTCTGCTTATCATCAGTATTTTCATTTCTCTGTGTCCTAGCACTAGCAGGTATCACTAGACTTTCTACAATGTTACTTGTCTCCACATTGATGTGTGGAGTACCCGGCAATGTAACAGGTGTCTGAAAACATGCTCTACCCTTCAGCATGACTTCATTAGTGCTCGTAGGCTTTGTAAATAATCCTTCCATTTTATCTTTCTTCCCAAGATTAATTTCCCCCATCTGTACAGAATTTGAGACTTTATGAGTTACAGACCCTGTTTCCACAAATGCTTTATTATTTTGGTCTGAAAATAAATTATCTTTAGAGATGGTGGGGTGGAAAGCAGGTGGCTTTTCTATGTCTACATGAAGCATATTTGAATCTTCAAGAAGTGACCTCTGCAGTTTTGAAGCAGCATTTTCATTCCTAGTCCGGTTTAAATGCATGTCTGTACTTTTTACCAATCTAGAGGCTGAAGACTTCATTCTCAATGTTGGTGTTTTCCCTTGTCCAGCAGGGAGTTCTGGAATTGCTCTCTTGGAATCCATCTTGGTTTTGACCATAGAAATTCCTTCTATGTTCTCATTACCTCTGCACATATTTGGCCATTTTCTAGCGCTGTGCACAATACCAACATTGCCTTCCTCTGCTCGAGCCTGTTTCCTGCCTGGGACTTCACTCTCAAATCTTGAGTTTTCTGTACTACTGCTTAGCCGCCTTTTATATCCCTTTTTAATATTTGAAAAGTTCCCAGTCTGAGAACCAAGGCCGTTACAATGTTGGACTCTGCACCCTTTTTTGCTTAATGCCCTAAAAGACTCAGAAGACCACTCTCCATTTGATCTATGTAGTCTGTCTTCCAGTTCTGACTCACTGCTCATCATAGAAGATGTATCAGACTCCAGAAAAGACTCTGGGTTCCACTGCACTCCCATCAGCGCCAAGTCCTGCTGGAGAAGTCCTCTGGCTTCGTCCACAACGAGGGAAGCTGCTTCTCTTTCGGTTAAGCCTTTCATTCCAGCCATCCAGATGCTGCGCACAGTCCGACGCTCCTCTGCTGATTCTTCATCTTCATCCACAGCCCTACGAACACTATGGGAAAGGTAACAGACACATGTAAACATTCATGCAGAAAATAATAAACAACACAAGGAGCTGCCACTACTCTGCTACATTCCCATTTCAATTAGTTTCACAGCTTCACAGAAGCACTATATCCAAAATACAGAATGACAGAATCATTAAGTTTGGAAGAGACCTCTAAGATCATCAAGTCCAACCGTCAACCTAACACTACCATGCGCACTGAACAATGCATTTAATAGGAAATATCTATTTCCGTTTTCTGTATATGGATTTATGTCAATGAAAGATATTACTGGGTGCATACCCCCGAAGCATTCCCTGGTTTGTGTGTCCAAACATATACCCCAGAGGAGTTCCAATTCCCTACTACAGCAAGATCTAGATCTGAATCAATCCTCCTCCATGCACAGTTTTCCAAAGAAAAGAAACTTCAGGAGCATGAACCAGACAAGTGTCATGGCACAGTCCAACAGGTACTTGATGAAGGAAGCCCGTCATTGCACTAACATGGAAATCACAAGAGAATCTCAAATCATATACCGTAATAAATCAACTCATTTGACCATATGGTGGAACTGCCTTTTAAAGGCAGTTAAGCAGAGGTCTCCAGAAAGCATTAACAATTCACAAAAGACTAAACAGTGCCTTCAAAAGAAGAACAAGAAGAAAATTTAGGTCTCTGCTTCTATTAATTTCAAAATAATCATGGAATGACTGTGATCAGTCACAGTGACCTATAAATTACTTCTAACTAACATTTGGCAGCAGGTACCAAAAGGCTGCTGTATTTCATTACAGGCTTCATCCTGTAATTGTTCACCTTGCAAACTCCTTTACTTGACTTCTGGACTTACTGATTTCTCACCTTTTGAATGGTACTGAATTCTTCAGAGCAGCTGCCACATCGTCAGGACTGGCTTTAGCAAGATCGGCCACAGTGACAAAGCCAGCGTTGTACAGTGTCCTAGCACGCTGTGCATTCAGCAGAGACACTCGTACCAGGTCACAGAGCTCCCTATGAACCCCAAAAGTGAGGCGGCTCTGGAACTGAGACAGCAACAGCTCCATGTTGTGCCAGCCCAGTCGATTACAGAAAACCGTCACCATTCCTGGAACAGAGAAGTTACATCCATGTCTTAACTCCAGCGCCAGTTCTATTAAACTGGATTCATTTTACCCCCTCATCTGAATAGGCGTTCACTTTACATTGCTCACCTTCCCATTGCTTACAGAAACTAACTCATGTTTAATATAACTATGACTAGGAGCTGGTCTCACAGAACTGCACTTAATCTAGAATGAACTAGTTTATGAGGGAGGTAGAAAATCTGAACGACACTGCTTTTTCAAAGACGCTAATCTCAAAAGTGTGAAGCACATGCATATCCTGCAACAGGGTTCCTATCAACTGAACACACTGAAGAAAAGAAGACAGAAAAAGCAGTGATGAAGGGCAGTAAGAGAAGCCATGGATCTTTGAGGAAAGCCAGCACTGATGTTCATAAGAGCAGAACTCGGCCTGTAGAACTTCAGTTACCAAGAGCATCACAGAAGGCAGCAAAGCCTATGATATGGTTACAACTGCAGTCCTCAGCATATGGGAGGAGGAAAAGGGCAGGAAAAATACAGTTTCTTACTCACAGATTGCATCTACAGAATACAAAAATAATTGAAAGACACGGCATCCCTCACTATTTTTACCGTGATTACAGAATACAACCTTTATCATATCTCTTAACTATATGTCATGTCAACAGTTCATTTTACTTTCCAAATTACTTTTGTGTAAATTGTTAACACTGTGAATAGAGAATTACAAAACTGCCACAACAAAAAGTTATTTATACTACCAGAATTAATTTAAACTACTCTGCATCAGTTGATGTGACCTTTCCATTTCGGGGCTTTGACTCATGCTGCAACCCACACATAGGGCTTCATAAGTTGAGCTAAAACTGTCTTAAAAATTGAAGACCCACTTATGGAGAAATGGAGGACTTAGGCAATAGAAAAAAAATAAATCTTAGTCACATGGTGGGCTGTTTTTTCTATTCCTACACAGCCCTCTTAAGGAAGTTAAGTTAAAGGTGACAGCTATCTGACCTCTTGTTATCTGGTGATAAATGACCCAGAAACTACTCACTGTTTTGAAAACTCTAAACTTACACTTTCTGGCCAATTAACTTTGCAACCAGGAGAAAACCATGCTAAGTCTTAGAGACCTCAAACTTTACCCATGCTGAAAGGTACTCTTTCCTAATAGAGCAAAGCTTTGGCATGGACTTGTACTTAATTTCCATACTTAGTATTGAACAAACTACATTCCTGCAGAGTACACAGATGATTTCCACAGACTTCAGCATGCTACAGCAATGCTTGATTCCTCTCAGCTGGCCCCCTTCCCACAGCACACTCTGTGGTTCCACCTTAAAGCAGGGGCAACCACAGATCAAGCTATAAAGCTGAGAGTGGTTTGACAAAACTGACTGCTGTTAGTACCACACAGCAGCTTATCCCCACATCTGGAAGGAAAGAAAACAGATTAGCCTAAGACTCCTAGGGTATTTTGCCCAGACAACTCACCAGCGTAGGTGGCAGCAGACTGCTGCAAGGATTGAAGCTGGCCACGACTACAGCCATATTTCCTCGTCATATCCATTAAGGGAACCTCACTGATTAAATCCAGAAGAGCAAGACTGGTGAAAAACCTGTAGAAGTACACATGAAAATAAAATCATCATCCAAGGCACATTAGTGCACCTGGCAAAATGCACTGTGATAGCAGAGGACAGAATAGTACTACAGCGTAGCACAGAAAAGAAACATCAGCTCAAACATCTTGTGCCAGCAGTGCTCTCTGGCCAGAGCAGAGCAGGTCCAGGTTCTCTGAGCTCCCTCAGCACAACAGCCAGTTCCTGGAAACAGACACAGAGCCCGTCCACTCCACATGGTACAACCTCTAGTCTTCACACATTCACGCCCATTTGTGGCTACCTTTTGTGGATGGCCATTTGTCTCTGCTGTTTCTCTGTTTTAGCTATGATTTTGCCCTTTACAGAGCGAGCCAGAAAGCATTCTTCAATCCCCACCAGCTCAGCCACACGTTTCATTGAGGCAGGCAGCTTCTCCCATAAGCAGAAAAACTGGTACCAATCAATTGTGGTCCACTCCTCATACACTGGGGTGACCTGAAGGAAATAAGACAACGCAAAAAACTATTTCAGAGAAACAAACAGAACACAGAGCAGTGGGTAAACAAAAATATGGCGTAGGGAATGTGGTTAGAGCATCCTACGCGCTACTCAGAGGCACTGAGTCAAAACCACGTACCCAAAAGAAAGTAAAAGCTCTTCTAACCTAGTTTTTTTTAATATTTGTATGGATGAGATCTGACTCATATGGGTAATCTAATGATTAAACCATTTGGAATCTTTGTCAGATTGCTCCCTAAATCCTAGATTTTTAAGCTGCATCTATAATCTCCTCTAACAAAATAAAAATTGATTCTTTTTTTAACAAAACTGACAGATATCTGTCAACCTCTTAAAACCACACTAACCACTGCCACGGCACCTGATGAAGCCGGAAGAAGCATAGATTTTGCCAGAACTCACTGAAGCTTTCATTTATCTGGAGTGAAAGAAATCTCAGCTTTTCTTAACACTAACAAAAAAGCCATCCAGAGCATTCCCACACTTCTAGACAGAAAACCAATTCTGTTATCATTTAGTTAGTGCAGAGACAGTTTTAGTATGAGGAGACAAAATGTCTTCATATCTGTATCAATATACAGCAAGATTAATTCTTTTGAAATAACTAACAGTTGTTGGGGAGCATTTAACATAGAAAAGAATACCAGATGCCTATGTAATTGTAAATCATCCATGCCTCTTCATCTACTGAGACGAACAAGAGGTTATTAAGGCAGGGGATTGTCTGCTGTTGTTTGTTAGGTTTCTGCCAGTTTGATTTTTTTCTTTAAAGAAAACTCTTTTCCTAGCCTAGCAAATACTTACCAGTTTTAATCAACTTTCCTAAAATACAAGGCCTTGGAATTCAGTCTCATATTTGTACAAGTAAAAGATTCAAGCCCAAGAGAATTAAAAAGCATTATATATTTAAAAAAAAAAAAAAAGCTACCAAAGCTAAACAAACCTTCAGCCTTGAAAATTGCAACAAAACATTTTGGGCTAGCTTAACGGAAGAGAATCTCAAGAACATTTTGTGCAATATTATATTTGATTTAAAATAGCATTAGACAAGCTGCTGTGATTAAAAAGTACAGGGTAAAAACAAATACATCGCCATCACTGTCTTTACACCAGAACACAAACAAAATTCATCATTTTTTTTTTCTGTTTTGGAGACGCAAACAAGGAAAAAATTCACTGGTGCATGACACAAAGCAGTCCACATCTCCTAGCAGAAACAGAACAAAATATAATATGTCCCTCTGAAACAGATATGGGTACATATGAGACACCAGTAGATCCAAAAAAACCCTAGCAGTATCAGCCAATAACTCAGTTAATGAACACAGCAAGCAGAGACAGGCACCCTCAGTCTCTTGCCTCCTCCTGCCCCCTAGCTCAACAACTCCTGCAACCACAAGCACATTCTACTTGGAGTGAACTTTTTCCCCCCAGCCAAGATGCGCAAATGTTGCCTTGCATTTATCAGCCTGGTAAAAAAGAGAGTATGCTTTATATTTAAGGAGGTTAAAGTTGACTCTCTGATTTCTGAGGATGACTGCACATTGGGCCTCTGGCAGCCATGAATCCTAAGATGTTCACTGCAACTCCATCTTGTTTCCTCACTAATCTTCACAGGTTCATGGCTTCCTCTCCAAGGGTCTTAAATAGCATTGCTTAGCTTTGTAAGTGTGTGTGCAAGTAAATCTTGAGAAACTTTGGGACACTTTCCCCTCAAAAGATTTAGCACTCTCCTTCCTCTAGCCCTGGCAGCATCACGAGGCAAGTAAACTAAATCAGAGATGAATTCTACTGTTACTGAACTGTAGAAAGGCCCACCCACAGGAAGGAAGCAGTATAGTGCTCTGAAGCTTTTTGTAGACAAAATAGATGCTAAAACACCAAAATTTTTCTGAAGCTCCAAAAGTAATCTGAAATGCAGCCTGCTGATCCCAAACACACAACAAAACCAATTTGTTTCATTGGCTCCAAGTGTCTCAGAAAAACTACCACTATCCTACACCCAAAACTCACAAAGTTCTGAAATCTTTCAAAGTCAGGAGTGACAACAGTGGGCTTAGACGGACATGCAGCACCTGTCTACACCACAGACACTATGGGAACTGACTAGTTCTGAAGAACATTCCATTTAGAAACTTTTCTTCATGAAATATGAGCTAAGCAAAGCACCCCCACCCCCCACAACATTCATGGAGCCCTCAGGAACTTTGCATTGTGCTTTCCCTCCTTTCCTTAGTTTTGGCAGTACAAAATACGAAACACAGAAAGACCTACCAAATAGACAATATGCAGATCGTTCTCCAGAACAAAGCTTTTCATAGCTCGCTGCAGGTCAGCAAAGATTTCCATGGCTTCAGTTGGTGAAAGAGAAGAGGAAAGAGTAGCTGAGCCAAGGTGTGTTGGATGATAAACCTTTGCTGTTTAAAAACAAACCAAATACACAAAGAAACATCTAAGTGCAACTTTATGTCTCACTTTCAGGTTGCAATTTATTTTGTAGATATCAATTCTACTAACTTTTCCCAACTGCTTTTACAGGAAGAAATAGCATAGTTCTCCATTCTGAAGACAGGTAAATGGAAACAGTAAAAGGCCTAAGTCTAAAACTGCCTTTTGCAGAGGCCAGATAACAAGCTTGGATTGCTCTAACTACTCAAACTAACAGCTGTGACAGCTATTTGGACAAAAACCACTGGAATCCCATCTGTCATCCTGCCTTTGCGTTCTCATTTGAAACACCAAATATCACCTATCATCTTTTCTTACAATGAGATAAAAATGAACTCATAATGGGGAATCTTACTATTACTGTAAGAGTCTCACCCTTAGCCATTGTAAGAAAATAGCCAAAATTAGGAAGAAGTGCAACCAGGCACACCAAGCAGTTCTAGAAGAGATTTGCACTCTCTTAGAATGTACTGGTGCTTATACAAAAAGACAAAAATCATAGTCTACAGTTAATGAGCACAAATCCTGTAGTAAAAGCATACCTTGTTTAAAGATAGTTTAGGAATTAGTAGACTAGGATGCATCAGTTGTGGATGTGACATGCTGAGAGGCCTTCCAAGAACATGTGCATGCAAAAAATGTTAAGGCAGGTAAAAAGACACCCTCCAGAAAGCTAAAAAATTATTGATACATATGATTCTTTAAAACAAAACAAAAAAATGCACAGAAATCCTCATTACAAAGTTATACTGAATATCTACCCCACTGCAGAAGATTTACTGATTCAAAACTGCAGACTGCAATCACTGGGAAGAACACCAGTGTTACCTTTCACACCATTGCCAGCATCCAGGACCTGAATGAATTCGTTTTCCAGCAGCCAGGCCACACAAGCCTCGATAGGTCCAGTCTGTGCTTGGTCTTGTGCCTTCTCATTTCCCCATTTGCTTTCTTTCAAGCTGGATGCAAGAAGAGTGCAAGAAGCGTAGGTCTGCACATCATCTGGAGAGTTGGCCACTCCTCCTACTATGATCTGTTGGAGAAAACCACTTGTTCATATTGCCAGAGAAGCAGTAGGAGGGAACATCAAGCTAGAGAATCAAAGAGATTGATCCATCAGATACGCAAGTTTTAAAGACTCACAAGAGAGGAACAGGAGGCAAAGCAACTGCCAGCATTTAAGGACCTTTCTTGGAAGGAAGTTAGACACCTCAGGTAGAAGTAAGAGGACTAAGCTACAGGAAAGAATGAATTATCAAATCTTATTTTGATAGCAGACAGAACATATAGTAGCAATTTAGATTTGAGACTAGCCCTAGGCATTTTGTTTAGCCAACACTGTGAAATACTTGTAAAAGGTTAGAACACAAACTGCAATTTTCTGAAGACAAAAAGCAAACCAGGAAGGAGGAGTTCTCCTAAGGCTCCTCAGCACATTGAAGTGTTCTCTTAATAATTGTGAATGCTATACCTCATGATTGTTTTCCTGATTGAGAGTGAATTTTTTTCTTTTGGATTTTGTTTTCATTTTGCTTTTTCACATAACAGCTTTTTCCTTGTGAGTCATTTCATGTGTGTGCCTTCCTTGAGATAAAAAGGTTTTTAAATAAAAAAATCTTTCTTGCATGGTTTCAATGGATTTTTTTCATGTTATAAAGCAACACCACCAGAAAGGAATCCCCATCTTTTAGTACGAATTTGAATATATCTAAATGAAAAAACAAAGCTTAGTAACCCTTGTTTGAGTGTGCTCACGTCCTAACCTGCAGCAAGCAGAGACTGAAACACACCAAACAAAATGCTGAATACTGAAGCAAGCTGACAGACCCAAGTAATTTTCCTCTGAAGCTGCTTGGGTTGACAAGTGAGGAAAGAGAAGAAAAAGAAACGGCAGAGAAAACATTTGATGATGTCACAAAAGAAACCATCCTGCAATTACAAGAGTGCAAGCACAGTTCTAATCCCTCTCCACGTGTCCTGTACCTCAAGTATTGCTCTTTTCATGCTGGAAGCAACACCTTCCCCTTCTCTTCTAAGCAAACAACTGCAAACAGGCTTGAGAGATCCCTGAAGTAGAGCAATTCCTTTTGATCTTTCCGAGGGCTTGCAAACTAAAATGCTCTCACCTATAGGAAAAGAAAAAGCAAACAAACAAACAAAAACATTAATGACCTCAATACTGCATCTTAGCACTGTAACAGCTACATAGAGTTCATCAAGGACGTATTATTGGAACGGAAAACTGTAGGTATGTTTGAAAAAGCTTTGCAACCTTCAACAGTGTATATCTTACACTGCCGTGTGTAAGAGCTCCACAGACACATAATACTTAAGAACTAAAAGCAGAGAAAACTTCAAAGCTACATTAGGCCGGTCAGGGTCTTGCCAAATCAGCTAAGGAGCTTCTGTAGCCTCTCTGTGCGTCTGCTTTGCTGCTCAACCACTCTCACTTCTTGTTCTGAAATTGACTGGAACCATAATACACAGTGGCATCAGTTTGCCTTCTGCGCTACATTATTAAACTGAAATGATTCTCTAAAGCAAGAAGAAAACATAAAAGCTGCACAGCACTTTGATAGCTTGTGTTAAGTCAACCAGCTTCCACTCTCAAAATGAAGTAACACAGATACCGAAGTAATTCAGAAATCCAAAGTTATCCATTAAACTATGCATTCTCTGAACTTTCATATATTCACACACATATATATACACACATACACACACATAATCTTAAGTATCCTGAATGGTTTCCACTGAAAGTACATCTAAATATACCTTACCTTAAAATTCTCTATCAGACATTGTTAAATTAACCTCTAACTACTGAAATTCTGTGGGAGACAAAAAGTGATGAAAGTCAGAACCACAAAACAAAAATAATGATCCAATTCCTTTAATGAGATCATAGTAGAGACTACCCATGGAAAATGCAGTGATCACAGAAAGGAGATTTTTTTTTTCAACAAAACCATTACAGAGAAACTAGGCTCCTGAGAGACCTAGCTAGTTAGAAGCTTTGCCAATTGGCGCAGGATAAATTAATTATGGGTAGGACAAGCTTGCCTTTGACTTAGAGCATTAGATTTGGCTTAGCTGGACAGTAAATACCATGATAGGTTTATGACAACTTGTTAAGGTTTAAGTCTGGACACCAAGGTAATTTTGGTAGTGGGTATCTTAGTAAGATCCTAAGAATGTTAAGTTATGATAAAACCATAGCTGTGGTAATACTACAGTAATTAGCAAATCCAGAGGTAATGAAAACACAACTGCACTTAAATTTAATGAGGGTAATAAATGCCACAAACACAGTGTAGGTGAGTAGCCGAATACAGCTTAAACATGAACACATAAATGAATTACAGAATGAAAGACATGCTCAGAGGATGTGTCTCTGGGATTTTTTTATCCTGCCAGGCAAAACTTTTAACATCTGTTGACCATGCACTTTGCCAGAGCTGAGAGTACAGAAGATAAACTGTCTGTAAGCATTGTTTTGTGCAAGAAAAGCATATTTTCACTTTAGCAATAAAGAACATTCACTCATTTTGTATTTGGGTTCTGATGTGACCTACAATTCCCTCTGAAAACTTTGACTCTTCAGTGTCAAAAATTTAAGAGAAGATGGGTATCCACTTGGCTCGATGTTATCTCACAGTCATTCAAGACTTGGGGGTAACCCTTTCCCAAGATGCCACTGAGAACTTAAAACCAATAATTGCAACCCAGTAAACAGTGGGGGAGAAAAAAGAAAAAAAGAAAAGAAACTAAGCTGTTCTAAGATCCCCTACTGAATGTTTCTATGAGAGTGGAAGTCTAGGTTAGCATCAGACTATAGACAAACACTGTACGACTCTGGCTATCTAGTCATAAAACTCAATTAAAAGCAAAAAAGGCCCTGTTATATTTCTAGGTTTTGTTCAGCTTTACCTATTTCACCTTGGGAACGTAACAGTTTTGATGAATGCAAAAAGAATCCAATTTCATTTTCTAAAATTATGTTTCTAAATTTCCATCAAATCAGAAAAAAAAAATTCAAAATCAGAGCCTGAGACAATCCAACACTACAATGTTGGGAGGGAAGGAGGAAATCAACTCAACCGCATTTATCTTCTGTGTCAGCTGAATTTCATATTCACATAAGACACTTTTTCCAGCTGAAGCTGCTGTCCTCCAGTCTCCCTACTCTGTGAAAGAGCAGCAGCTGTTAATGTAGCTTTATGTTCCCATCCAAAAGACTCTGCGGAGTAGAAAAAAATGGTACATTTTTTTGTACATGAAGCTTATCAGCATAAAATCAACTGCTTACTGTGCAAAACACAGTCACATCAGAACTCTCAAAAAAGGGTACTAATTATTGTAACTTGAAGGGGGAAAAAAAGAAACTTCAAGGAATAATGTAATTTTACACCTGCCAGCTACACTCAAATGATGAAGTCTGGAAATTTTCAAAATGCAGCAGGCAGCTGCCCTTTTCTTTAACACGTAGGGATAGCTCACAGAGATATAGGTCGCAAAATTCTCTGTTGCTATGCTACTCTAGCAAAAACAGAAAGTTAAATGTAAGAACAGGCTGCTTACACAGGGTTCGAGCAAGCACCAATCAAACCATAAGTAGGGCAAATTCCACTTCCCGCTTCTGTTGAACTTCTTATTTTCTACTGTGTTTATACTTGTATAAGACATTTTTTCCAAATCTCATCCATGAAGATAAATTTCCATTGCAAATTAAAAAAACAGGCAGGATTATTTTGTTGAACATCAATCAGTGCCGCTGTATGCATGAAGACACCGTATTATGAACTACTGTTCGTGTTTCCCCATCTCTCTGTCGCAATACTGCTTTCAAGATCCATAAAAGTTATGCTTAAATTTAGCTGAAGTTTAATAAATCCAAATCAGAACTTCAGACAATAGAAGTTATTTGTCAAATTATGGTTGTAGACTTCAAATGCTTTTCTTACATTTTAGGCCTGTCCAATGAGAGTTTACTGCAAATTTTCTCACAGAAACTGTAAATGCTTTAGTAAGCTGACCATGAATTACAGAATTAAGGCAAATGAACAACACAGCCTTAGAAGCTGACAAGAATTCGAACCAGAAAATAGCCTGTTCCTGAAGTAACTGGCACGTAAATACCAAAGTAAGTCTCATGCAGTGAAAAGAATCCCCTGGGAATTACAATTTTTCCTCCATTAACACCAAACAAATTCATCTTGATTAACTTAATCATACCGAATACCAAAGGAATTCATCATGATTAGTCACTGATTGTGAAGCACTGCCCTGGATTTAATCAGGTTAACGCTGTTCTTAGAGACTTCATAGAGCCTCTGCTTACCCTCTGTGTCTACTCCTTTCCTGCCAGCCCTTCCAGCCATCTGCTTGTAAGTGAGAATGTCCAGCAGTTTGCCACCAAACATGGGAGTACGTATAATTACTCGGCGTGCAGGCAAATTCACTCCAGACGAGAGCGTGGAGGTTGCTGCTAGGACCCTAATCAAGCCCTGGCGAAAGCCTCCTTCAATGATGTCCCGTTCATCAAAAGTGAGACCTGAGGAGAGAGGACTTTTAGCAATCCAAGTAATGGTGAGACTGCATGTAAGAGCTAATAACATCACTGCCAAACAAGGGCAAGAGCAAACAAACTTAATAAGCATTCGACATTCAGTGTTAAGAACTAGGTTCACAACACTACCTCAGTTAATTTCTTAAATTTCACCATTAAGTTTTCATTATTTGACTGAGTTATAAACTAGCTTTTCTAAGGTGCTTGTACACATTCTACCAAGCTGAACAACTACTTACTGCATAGCTACAAGCACTGCAAGTAAATAAATAAATGAAATTAAAAGAAGACAACTGGAATTAAGGAACATAGTAGGGAACTAGGATTCAGTCATTTGCTGTCCTGACCCTAGAATCCTCCTTCTTCATTTCCATCCTAGGTTACAGGTCTAACATGTAAATTTCTACATTTCCTTGAGGGCTTCAGGCCAATTTTATTCTTGAGAAAGAAATCCACACTCTGTAAGCACTTGGCATTATTCCCTCTACATATTCAATGCCATAGCTACTGTTCTCTCTCCCAGAGTCAGTCCTTTCTCGCAGTGGGTCAACAGGTGACACACACTATCACCTACTTCAGTAAGAAATAAAAGATCTGGCCAGAAGCATTCTTGGCACACGTTCCTTTTGGTTTTATTTTCATTGTTATACTTCTTCTATGTACTAACCTATTGCAGTATTATGTTGAGGAAAATTGCTCTGAAATACTCTGGCAGCTTCAAGGGACAACTTGAAAACGCTTGGGCTGCAAATCAGCTAATTTTTCAGGAATTTCACACACACACACACACACACACACACACACACAAACCACGTTGTATTTAAAAAGTTGCTGTTATCCAACACAACAGAGAGAAGATTCATAACAACTAGTGAATTAAAGTCTTCAGCCACAATAAAAGAATTTCAAGTTTACCTCTAACTGTGAGATTCTCAAAGCATTTTAGTTCAGTCATAAGCTATGGAAAGCTTCAAAAAGAAACTGGTAAATTGCTGGTAACCACAGCAAAAAGAACCCATATGACTTGACCATTACAGAATTCAAGACCAAGATACTCAGCAATACCTGCATGATGAAATGCCACTCCCCATGGCAAAGTACGTTGGAGCACAGAGTCCAGGCCTGAGATAGACCGCTTCAGCTGATCCAGAACCTCATCGATCCCTTCTCTGTCCACAACAACAGGGGCAAGGGCTGAGTCTTTTGCAGAACCTTGAAGGCGAAAATATTTTTAGTTTCTACTAAAATTATTTCTCATTAAAGGCACTGTGCATACTACAGTCTTCTATTAATTACTTTTTTCTTACTCTCAGCCTGTTGCAAACTGTAGAATTCCCTGGCAATGATGTCTGCCAGCTTCTCACACCAGTTCTTGGATGGACAGAAAAGCAGGACTGAATGGCCATCACAGACTGTCTCATAACACAGGCTCACAACATGGTCTTCATCTCCCTGAATTAAGACAAAATATTTTCAGTGCACTCTCACACCAAATGGGGTTTGTAAATGCTGTCATTCTTCTGTGCCACAGTAGGAATCTTCTACTTCAAGAAGGAAAGAGGAGCAAACAAAGAAAATGGAGCACTGTTATCTAAGTTTCTGTCTTGCTTTAGGAAGTCTAAGCAGTAGTACGACCACACTGTTGAGGACAGCCCTAGACCTACCCATGAGTAAATCTAAGGTTTTATGTCTTGCTTTCATAAATCTGCTTCTGAATGAAGGCCACGCACATGGCTAACAGCAGTGGGAAAGAACTAGGAAGAGCCCCAAGGGAAAACATCTCTCTACAGTAACTAAGGAAGACTTATCAGCTAGGATATCTGAACCAAAAGCATGAGATGTAGTAGTCTGAGCACCCCCAATAAGATGCATCCAGCAAACACCGCTGACCAAATACTGAAAGGTTTTTATGGATACTTATGTAGATGTGCATGCGAAACCCTACTGTTTACAGCTTTTCTTTTTGGTTTCAAGATCCTAAGAGAGTTCCTGCAACTGATCTATTTTGCTTGGCTAAGCCAGACTCAATTCCAGCAAGCAGGTCAAAGGAGGAAGAAAAAGGGAGGCTTATGCTAAGAAATAAAAAGCACTCAAATGCAAATGAAAACAGGGGAGCAATGGCAGGAACTGCATATACACATCAAAAGCTCAGTAAGGATTCAGCCAAAATCAGCAGAAGCGTCAAGGTCCTCAAGTTCGCTTTCTCAGTCCAGTTTGAGGCCCAGAATAGAAGTCTGACAGTCCAGTGACAGATTTCAAGACCAAGAGGATCATCTGGTCTTATAAAATAAGCCAACTCCCTTAAACTGTTGAGTCATAAGCCTAAGTTTAGTTCTTTCTCTCACTTAATTTAGTACCTATCCAAAGCAACTACTTCAAAAAACAACCCAAGAAGGAGATGCAACACCACCTTCTCAATATGACCATATAAAAACAAGTTTCCAGATATTCTTGTCACAAACATTTCCTGTTGTTTCTAAGAGCCTTTTTCTTTGCTGTGCCACCATGCTACTGACATCAGAATGTTTGTGCACTGGGTGCAACTGCATGCAAAATATTCCAACATATTGCTGGCATTGAGCCTGCATTGTCCAACTACTACACTGGAATTAAACAGCAGTTGGAAGGAGAGGGGAGAGAATTCACCCTTCAAAGACTTCACAGAAAAGGAACCTACGAGTAGAAAGTGCAAATTTCCCATTTCTACCTATTTGGTTCTTCCAAATCACTATAGTATGCTACTCTTAACTTTTCATATTCTTTTAAAGTGCACAAATGGACCAAATACTGGAAAAAGATTCAGAAGAGTCAAGATGAACATCTGCCTTCTAATCATTGACAAAATTAGATCATTTAGCGGTTTCACATAAGCAGGTTCAACAGCAGATTTTAATGCAAATATATTCTCCCAATGATCAATGCAAATTCCTTGGCCTACCCAGGAAATACTTACCTTCATTTAGGAAAGTGAAGTAGATACCAGGACACAAGATAGGGTGGTGGGTAAAGGGAGAATCAAACTCTTTATACCTGTCCAGTGCTCAGAAACAAGATAGCTGCAAAGTCAACTTTGCCTTCAAGTCAGATTCAAAAAACTTCAAGATCTTCATGAGTGCGAGTATGTTCTGGGTTCATTTGGTTTTAAATCAGTAGAAGACACAAAATAATTGTCCTTAGTCTGAGTATACAATCTATGACGTAAACAATGAAGTTGGGAATGTCATCTATTAAAAAAAGTATTAAAACATACCAGGAGTTGTCTTTTTAACTTTACTTGTAACAAAAGGTGTTATCCAAAAGCCACCACTTGGAGTTTTGTTACCTTCAGTTGAAGCTTGGGCCGGAATTCTCGCACTAAATTCATGGAAGAGTCATAAATGTTGCTGCCAATTTTCACCCACTCCTTGAGAGGCACAGGGCGAAAATCTGTGCAGTACAGCTCTGCATCTAACCATGAGGCCAGGAGTCCCAGGTTAGGGAGGGTAGCACTCATGCCAACTATCTGTATCCCACCAAAACCAGGATGGGCCTTCTTCGCCTGTCTGGAAGTGGTTAGAAGAAAATGAAAGTTAGTAACAACACAGGCTACTGTTCTGGAAAACAGCATTCAGACAAAACTAACTCAGTCTACTTCCTTCTGGAGTCTAAAGTGCAAAGCTGGTTTTCTTGACAAAGAAACAAGCCATACTCTACTCTTCACAAACATAACGTCAGGCTATGCGTTGATAACAAGATAACTCAACTTTTTCTCATTCTGAACCTAAACTTTAAGCTTCTTTAGGTTACAGCAGCCATAAACTGACTGCATATTTGGAGAAACTGAAACCAAATAAATCAACTATTCCTTTGCCATTAACAAAAAATGGAAATAAAGGAATGGTTCAGTCTCCACTGCAGTCTTTATAAGCTTAAAAGACTTAATTAAAACACTTCCATTTGTTTCAATTTCAGGACGAATAGTACTAGACTAAGGTCTTCCTGGTGCTGGGAACCAAAGCCCTTAGCTCAGCAAAGAAGAAAGCAGCTTCAGTTCTCAAAGTGCTGAACAGCAGCTTCCACTGAAGTCAGTGAGAAGTAATGGGCTCTTAACAGAGCTGAAAACACAGACCATTAATTTAGATACCCACATGTATATTTTAATTCAGGCTTTTACATTCACACAATAGGGTTTTTTTAATGCTCCTAAGCCTACATTGAAAAACTACTCATTTGCATTGCACTAAGCCATAAATTGAGACTTCAAAGAACAAAGTCTGACAAACCAATGGGAGCTCAGAAACAGCCTGAACCTTCTTGGAAGATCCTGCTAATGCCGGCAAAGACAACCCAGAGGAAACAAGACTACCCAGAAGCCAGAGTAAAAAAGGGCAGTCACTGACAAGACAGAAAGAAGGAAGATGTTGAGTTGAGAGGCAGGCTCTTTTATCCAAGCACGTCAAGCATGTGCTAGTACAGCTCCGCTATCTAAGTTGCAGATTTCCCTCTCTGAAGCAACTTTTGACCTCCAAGAACTAACAAAACTCCAGTTTCACAACACTCCCTTTGACTGGGGAGGAGAAAAATCTGCTGCAGAATTTTGGCTGAGTCTGCAAATACCTCACAGAGAAGCAAGGGCACCCACACCTGGCAACAGCCAGAGAGAACATTCTCTTTGTGCAAAGATGCAGCCTTATAATTCAGTGGGACATTCCCCTAGCCACTTAAAAAAGTTCATAAAAGCACTGCTCATTCTTATAACAGGTCAGGCTGGATAGTGTTTAGAGAATTTGGATACAGTGGCTCTTCTTAAACTAAAAAAAGAAAAGGCACCACATACTCGGGAGGCTGTTTAAGAGAGAAAGTGGTCTTCAACTCCAGGAATCTCAAGTGGATTCCAAAACAAAAATAATAGCCACCTCCTTCATTTCAGTAAGGTGCACAGGGAGCCACTGTTAACTTCACCATGCCAGAGAGATGAAGGATCTGGGCCCCAGTGCCTATATGGTGAAGGCTGAAGTATTGTGTCTTTCCAGGAACATTCCTTGATTCTCCTGATTTTCCCTGGCAGATGTTTTCTCCTTCCTGCTTCTTCAGTGCAAGGGAGGAAAGCAAGAGAGTGGTCCTGTATCTGTGCTGCAGCTACACGATAAGCCAAGGTAAAGGGAGTGGCAAAGCCACTGATGCTGCTCTCAAGTGTACTGGCTCCCAGGATTTACAGGGAGAATACGAGAAAAAGTCAGAGGTGATCAGACCCAGACCACCACCTGACCTGGAAATCAGGATGGCAAATATTGACTAAAATGTCCAGTGGAGAGCCAATGTGAACTAAATAGGTTGTCTGTGCTTAGCCCAGCACTGGTACAATTCACAAGACAGGAAGCAGCAGAGAAAACTGGCAAAATCTGGCTCTTGGTGCTCAGGGAACAGTTTTTGACTCTTCTCTCAGCACCACCAGTCAAGATTAAGATCGATATCAACTCCTCCATTTGCCTTTGTCTGCATTTGGGCACTGTGGAGCAACTGGACAGTTTGCTGCTGAGATCTAGATCCTGAATTCTTAAAAGCCTCTAATGCTCTTCCAAAACATTTAACCTGTTCCCCAGAGTCCAACCAGTTGTGGTAACAGCAAGAAATCATGCAACCATAGGCTATCGCATATTATAAGCAAAACCACAGATCATCCTGAGCAGTGCCAACTAAGTGGACTACTGGGACATCCTCTTAAGTCTTTCGATCAATTCACCATTGACTAGTTAACAGCATGCCCACTCTTCCACAATACCTGAGCATTTTGGTAGGATAAATACCCCATTCCATGAAACACTGAAAAAATGAGCAGGGCAAGTCCTCTAGCAAAAAGAAATTAAAAGAAATATGATTTTTTTAAAAAATAGGCTAAAAACATAAATTAAAGTTTCATCCTTACTTCTTTTCTTGAGAGGATGAATCCCACGGTAGCACACAAGTTGAAAATCATGAGGAAAAGAGGTTTTGACTACAATGGCAGGCCCTCGAGAGATGGTATGATGAGACCTTAATAACCAAAATAGTCTAGGTCATCACTCTCATAAAAACCCTGCAGCTAACCCAAATTTCCAGTCACCTAGAGAGCAAACTATCTACAGTCATCCATAATTTAGCATTTAAAGACAAACATCCTGGTCTACCCACCGTTTTGCCACCTTCTCTGTAACATATCTAACTTTGGTCAGAAGGAGTTCCAGCAGATATCCTCGATGAGAGTCTCCCAGCATGTGCAACTCATCCACAACCACCACTCCTGATAAAGAGAAGTACTCAGGTTATATCTGACAAAACTCCAAACTAAGAACAGATAGCCGTGATCATTTCATATTGCACACGATGAACTGAAATCTATAGTCACAAAGCCAGTTGTGCTTACCAACACCACTATGGCTTCCTCCTGTCACAGATTCTTCTAAGAGAGACAAATCATGACCAGTGATTCACATGCCCCACAACCTCACACACACAGTCAGCTTTTAAAAAAAGTAAAAACAATAGTCTTGAGTTGTTAGTCTGACCACCATGCAAAGCTGTATTGCAGCATCGATACTGTAAGTAAAAATACCCAGGCTTCAGAGTATCTGGAAAGGAACATTCCAGCACTCAAATGAGCCAGTCAACTGCTGTTTTAGTTAAAAACATCACTTCTAACTAACTAGTAATGTCAGGGAAAAAACCTAGAACAGATGTAATTATATCAGCATAGCCTGCTTGCTATTATATCTTTTCTCACTAACCAAACCTGAATGAGCTCTACTATTTAACTTTGGCTTTCTAATGAAAAAATCCTTACATGACTGCTCTGTTGTCATCTTACCTCCAGCAAATGACTTTTTAATCTATTATCCACCTCCATCAAATTTGTAAGAGGTCTAGAAATACTGAAAAAAAATTAGTATCTAAAAAGCTTTCTGAATATCAGTAGCTGGAGACAACAAATCAGATTAGAGTCTGCCCAGAGGAGAAAACAGAGTCACTACAACTCAGCCACCCAGCACACATCCCAACTAGCAGCAGTATGTACCCTTTCTAGCCAGCTGACAGGGTCACAGGGACATGGAAGAGGCTGAAGGAAGGTTTAAAGACAAAAAAACCACAATAAAAACCAGGGCATAGAGGGCAGCAGGCTTCATTAATTCTGCTGCTGTGAAGTTTTTTTTTCCTCTTTGGTGCAGCTATGTAATATCTTCCTGGTACAGCTAAAATAGCAGGAGCTTAAGGGCAAATGTGACCTTATATTGTCTGTTTCACTGCTATTTTTCCTTCTCATCTTTTTTCTCTCCTTCCTACGTGTGTTCCCTCTATCTCCGTCTGTTTTCTCCGCCCTTCTCTTTCAAGCCACTTCAGTTCGAAAAGCAAGCTGCACCACTTGATCAGCCTCTTTTACAAACTCCCACCCATCCAGCTCCTCTGTCTTCCTGTACTTCCTCTATTCTGTGCTCGCTTGGGAAACGTGCAAATTCGTTGGTCAACAAATACACATTTATTCAGCTACCAGAAAAGTTTTCTTCCTGCTTGCCCATACAACAGTCTATCTGAATTCTTCCAGCAGCTGAGACAGGACAATGTTATCAGACACCTGCCAAAGTAAAATTCTTACAAGTTACCTTGCCAGTCTTTGTGCCAAGCAGCAGCACGTTTTGCTTCCTGAAATGAAGCACAGAATACCAACTAGTGGTACCCACAGGCTGAAGCACAGGGAATGCCACTATTTGTTGTATGGGTCACTCGTTCTACACCTGCTGCTGCTACTCAGCTATAATGATTATTTAAAACCACGCTAAACCTGTGTGCTGTATTAATTACCCTGGCAGCCTGCAAGCTGCTGAGACCTGACTGTCACACATGCACAACGCTCTCCCCTGTGCAGGCAGTGCTTGGAACACCCCCACTGGGATAACACAGCAGGAGCAATCAGACAACCAGTATTTTCACAGAGCTCTCTGCATCTTAAAATGGAACTGCAGCCAAGGAGGACTACAGGTCCCAGCACGCAGCAGTGTTTTCTACTCAGCAACAAGCTCAGGAGTGCAAGTGAGGCCAGAATTTTGCCATGGTGCCTTGCTACTGAAAATGAGCCTAGTCTTAGTCTCCTCCTGTCTGCAAATTAGGTGTGTCCCTGGCAGACTGCTGAAAAGGAACTACTAAAAAGTACTTGACTTATCATACGTGTTTTACTGTAGAATAACTAGGCTGCTTTAAGTCTACATCCTGTTAAACTAAACATTTCTGAGTGACAGGCAGGAAGGACTTGATATTTTTTTTAATACAATGAAACTAGTATATTTTAAATTTCAAGTTTAAATTAAGAAAAGAAACCAGCAAAGTATCGCAACAGCACATTACAAATCAATTCCTAGCTGACACATTGAGAAGGCAGCAGATTCTTCTCTCATCTGCTTTCCTAAAAATTTCTTTAGCATCAGTGTCAAGAAGTTGAACAAGAGGAATATCGTCTCCTGCGAACCTGGATGTTCAAAAGTGACAGAAGTTATAGAATAATTACCAACACAAAGTTGCTTTCAACTGCTTCGTACAGCAAAGAGAGCTCTGCCAGGCAGAGGATTTGAGTTTCTCTCAACGATTTCCAAAGGCAACGTGAGCTATCTGCAGGGGGTTGACATCAACAAAAGGAACAGCTCAAGCTTGGGAGGGAACCCAGCCAGAACTGCAGTCATCTCCCAGTAACTCATCTCAAAGGATAAAGCACACTCGTTACAAACTGGTCTAAATTTAGAATTAATTAGAAGACGAGGTACATTCCTGCAGTTTCAGACAAGCTTGCTTTAGGTGACAGTAAACTGGCATTTTCAGCTCATGCCCATATTTTGCAACTTGTATGAAAATTTCTCTCCAAATAAAAGACTTAGCAATTTCTTACTTTAAAGATCATTTTTAAACTCAAATTTAATTAACAACTAATTTCAAATAAGCACATAAAGAAAAAACCCCACATTTTTATCCTTATTTCAGTAGTATGGTCACATTGGGGCACAAGGGAAATGGAGGATTGCAGCAGAGGTGTTTTCAAATAATGAAAGAAAAGCATGATGCCTTAAGGAGGTATCAGTGTTGAGGACACATATTCAAACTCAAATCTTGTAATCACATGGCTGTATAAACTTATATGACTCTTCTCAGGTACATTCATCTTAGAGAGCAGAATAAAGTGTAGGGATAGAACAGAGGTACCAACCAAAGGGACTTGGCATATCTCTAGCTTCTGAAAGATGATATCATTAAATAATATGTTTTAGTGTACCAAGTATGCTTCCAAGGCACTCAAGCCAACATAAATATGGACACCGTGAACCCACTCCCTGCCTTATGCTGGCAGTACAGCTTGTATGGTGTGGTGAGCTAGGATCAAACTAATCCTATTTAAAACAAACAAACAAACAAAACCATTGGCCATATATTACAGAATCACAGAATCGCTCGGTTGGAAAAGACCTCCGAGATCATCATGTCCAACCGTTCCTGTCTACCCACTAAACCATGTCCTTAAGTACCTCATCTACCCGCTTTTTAAATACATCCAGGGATGGTGACTCCACCACCTCCCTGGGCAGCCTGTTCCAGCCTCTGACAACCCTCTCAGTAAAGAACTTCTTCCTTATCTCTAACCTGAACCTCCCTTGGCACAGCTTGGTGCCATTTCCCCTTGTTCTATCCCCCATCACCTGGGAGAAGAGACCAGCACCCACCTCTCTACAACCTCCCTTTAGGTAGTTGCAGGTGGTGATGAGGTCTCCCCTCATCCCCTCATTATTGAAATAACTAACTGCATGACCATCAGTTCTCTTGCAAGGGAAAGGATGTAGATATTCATTCAAGAATTGGGCTGGACTGCAGGAGCCTCAATCTGAATGAGCTAAAAATGCTCCACAACCATGGTCATCCATTCATCTTCCAGACCACTGGCAGTCTGAAGCATTCATTCATGGTGATCCAGCCCTTGTAGATCCAGGTGTGAACATGATATCCCATGATCTCACACTCTGTAAAAAACCTGCAAGGTTTTTTGTTTTATATCTCCTCCCAAACACTAAATGAATACTACCAGTATTTATGGCCATCGGGGTCATCATGACCCACAAGCCTACGTTAAAGACAGAGGGCTTCTGAGCAAACTACAAGAGAGAAATTAATGTCACAGCCCTCCTAGTCACCACACCTACCCAGAGGAACACTATGTATTTGTTCCCTTTCTCTGAACCCAGATGAGCACCACACACAGTTCCTCCTCCTCCTTGAGCTAAGTGAAGATAAACCATGGATGCAGTATGCACACAATCTCTGTCCCAAACCAGCCAACCTACAAACATGCATACATTCTCAAACTCAAACATATCCCAGATCTTTAACTCAATTTAATTAATTAGAAGACAGTTTCCAGCTATGGGAAACACAGCCTATTGCAGCTAATCACTGTCCATGGATTGTCATCCAAGTCAGACAAACTAAAACCTACAGCTTCTATCTACTCACCCCAGCCACTAAGCTACACAGAATAGTCCTGACTGCCTTCCTAAATCGAAATCAGAGGTGTCTGGGAAGAAGAAAAACTGCTCAGTTTTCCTATATGGCAGGTCTGTCACATACAGAACTGAGTAAATACAAAGTATCCCATGATTTCACATGTACTCAGAGTATGTAATAAACCTCATCCCCCGAAACAGTCAAGCCTTAGTATTTTACCCAGCAAGTCCATTTTGTTTTCTTCTATCAGTCTGTTGATCAGACCATTGGCTTTCTCAATGGTGCAGACAGCAACATCTAGGGCAGAGAAACGTCCAGCAGGAGACATGCTTCCCATGTAGCCTTCAACTCTCACATCCACCTCCTGAAACAGGGCCTGTTTTCCAAAGACACAGAGTGAAATGTCAACATTACAACTCTAAAATTGTGACCAATGCCTGCTGGAATCACATAAAAGCCTGCATCCTACAACCATAACTTCTAGTACTTATAATGCCAACTGATCAGATTAAAGCCAGAGCTCAGCCCATTACTGCTACATTTTTTTTCCCCGCTGTCATTTATTATTTCCAAAGCAGAAGCCACGCAGTACACATGGCAGGACAAAGTGTACATAACTGAGCAAGAGATGCGGACCCCTGCTTTGTATAAAAACATTTATAAGTAAGAAGGTTAGAGAACACACAGTGCAACGGTTTATAATACCAGTGGGTTACGTGCAAAGAAGACTGGCTCCTGATAAATCTGGGGCAAAAGCCAAATGTGGGACCCCAAACACAAAGATGTCCCATCTCCCAGATGGAAGTCAAGAAATGATGACTTTTCTTCCATGACTTATTACTGCAGAGTCAAAGCTTTGGCAGATTACTCACTGCATTAACAAAAGGTACAAACTGCTGAAC
>NW_010179013.1:36540-41292 GCF_000695765.1 Mesitornis unicolor
GGTAGCATACCATGATTTCAAGTATACGCAGCTACGGCCAAACCTTAGGCCAAGAATAGCAGAATACAGCATCAACAATCCTTCAGTTTTACAAGATTAAAGCAAAAGCGTATCTCCATTGTCAATCACCATAAAGTAGCTTTCGCACTCAGTCTGCAGTATTTCCTAGTAATTTGCAAGGTTAAGACACCATCCCAGTTTATTCACACCCAAAATGTCTTAAACGTCAGAAACAGTAACAAAAACGCCTGCTGGTTTTGTATTTGTTTTTACTTTGTAACTTAATTGTTGTTACTTTGACATATTAGCTAATAGAAATAAAGTTTGATATGAAAGTCTTTCAAGAATCAGTATTTTTGTTTTAAAACTACTGCAATTTTGTTTCTAAATAGCTACAAGTGAGGAAGGCAAGACATAACCACATTCTGTCAGAACAAATTTTTAGCAAAGTGAAATCAAAGGTGCAAAATTCTGGTGAAACACCCCAAGGAAAGCTAAAACATCCTTTTATCCTTTCAGACAGTGTTGCTACTTTCCCTTTGTAGTTTTTCAGACATAATCTCTAATTAGAAAATTCATTTAAAGATTGTATATTATAAAATCTGTGAATAAACGCAAATATCAATGCTTTAAAAGTCAAAAGCTGAAATAAAATGTTTTAACCAACTCCTTAAAATGCTTCCAATTTTTTTCTTTTTGGCTAAAACTTTCAATTTTTTTAGAATGACAGCACATTTTAAATTATCTACAAATCCTTTCTGAAACAACTCTGCTTCTGTTTATTCCTCAAATCCATGCCAAAACCTCTGTTTAAAAGATTTGACCCAACAACTACAATCCCCAGATCTACCTTCCTTGAAAGCTACTTACCTGCAGGTAACGTTTCTTCTCCTTGGCCACAGAGACAAAGGGAAGGATGAGAAGAGCTTTCTTACGAGTCTCCAGGACTCGTTTCAATATAAGCAATTCTGCAACAAGAGTCTTTCCAGCACTGGTAGGAGCTGGGGGCGGAAAAAAAAAAGTTGCAGTTTTTCAAATTAATTTTTAAAGTTCAAAAAGTATCCAGGGAGCAAGCATCATAAAGCTAGCATAGAAAGCAGTTACTGAAGAACTTGAGGCAGGACTCTTCAACTGATGCCCCTCTCCTACGGTCAAAACCCCATCTAGAGTTAATCCCATAAAGGGTCAAGAAGACTGGAAAGTATTTCTCTTCTTACCTCTTCCCTCATGGTACCAAGGGTTGTGTTCTCATCTCTGCACCAGGTGCAAGAGCAGCTCAGAGATAAGCAAGGGGAAAAAAAAACACTAGTCTCTTCATTGGACACAAGAGCTCAGCCACCAACTTATTGACTTAGTCCATAAATATATTAATGCCTCCTGCTTGACAAGCATTGCTGTTTGCCATCTATCATCCACCGAAAACTGTGGAGGAGATGACATACAGCAGGGGACAGCCATCAGCCAGCAATAGGGCCCAAAGTCTTCTGGAACCAAGTAAATAAAACTTAAATCCAAGCTTAAGAAAATCACCTGCCCCTCTTCTACGTTCTTCATCCTCCCAGTGCTGCTCTGGGAGCTTCTTCCCATGGAGAGCAGACACCCAAGTTGTCATTTCCCACAGATTTCTAGTCCACCAGTCCCATTTCTCATTCTGTGCCCCCCTCCCTACACTAGGTGAGGAGAAATGATAAAGGGATTGAAAAATATTAGATAGTAAATAACATTTTCAAAAGTATTTATATCTAGCATTGCTGTTATTATTCAGTTCCTTGTTGACATTGTAATTAAAAAAGAGTCATCATTAACTGACCCCTAATTATCAGTTTCTAAAGGAACATTAACAGAGAAAATGGGGGGAAAAGTCTCTCCTCACACCTGGTCCATCAAGCCAGGCCTGAGGTGCAGCAGTGGGACAGATCTTAATGGGCTCTCTCCAGAAGGAAAGAGGATATTGACCTTTTCATCTGCCAGATCAGAACCCTTCAGTGCCAATATGTTCCTGTAAATAGCACTGGGAAAGTTAGGGGGGGCTGGTTTTGTCAGATGTTTGCTTACCTGAGTAAACTAGGTTCTTCCCTTCCAGAACTTGTCCAAGCATTAGGCATTCTGCTTGCCATTCAAACATCTGTACTACGCCCAGACTGTGGTATTTCTCCAGAACTGCTTTGGGAAGACCCCAGTTTGCAAGGAGCAATTTGTCTGCTTGGTCTTCAGGAACATTTACCTGCCCTTTGGGAGGAAAAAATAAAAGAAATAAAGAACAGCCAAGTATCATCCTTGAACCTGAAGTCACCTAGGTTATCTACCTAAAGGTCAAACTTCCCTACAAGCTCCTGCATTATGAGAAAAGGTAACAAGAAACCATCTTCCCTACATTTTTCAATATTTCCTATGGATGTTTCACCATTCTTCTTGTCTCCTGACATAATTTTTTTCAATTTTTTTCTCCTATAATGCTTTCCGCATTCAAATAATTTCTTCACCAAAGTCTTGCTCTGATATTTGCTTTTGAGACAGAACAGTCATAACCAAATACATACTCAAACAGAGTGTTTCAGCACTGATTAATATAACAGCATTACTATGTATTTGCCATCTCATCCTTATCCATACTGTTTCCTTTTTAAATTACTGCTACAGAGACTTCAGCAATCCTCACAGATGACAGAACTACCCAGCCTTTTTTCTTGCTTTATGGATTAATTAAAAAAACAACATAAACCGCACAAGCAGCTCAAGCGACTCTGTACAGTGTGTGTTACTTCAGTTGATCAACGCTGATTAGTATCTTCACCACACTGCCAGTTTCTCTAGCTTAATTAAGTTCGTTGCTGCTTCTTTCTTGTCTTTATAACCCTAAACAATTTTGTGCTGGCTACAGATATTGCCTCCTCTTTCCCCTCCTCCTCACTTTTTCCAGATCATTAAGAAAACTCAACCTTTCTTCATCTGAAACAGAAAACAGGTTTCTGATCCACAGTAACGCCTCTCCTACCACCTATGACTACATAGTTCCCATAACGGCATTTCGTGAAAGACTTCGTCAAATCAAGATGAAAAACAAGCGGCTGTGTGCACCGACTCTACTGTACCCAGTCTTTTACTGGCACATTCAAAAAATTCGAGAAGATAGTTCCCACCAGTGTTGACAGCGTAAGGGCAGGCTGGATCAGAAATATTAGCGTGCATACGCAGCCAGCGTTGTTACGCTGAACATCCTAAAAATCTCAGCTGCCTTCTTGAGGTTAACCCAGCCTAGCTGTTGCTGGTGCATGATCATCCTCCTCCACACAATTAAAAAGCTGATATAGCCTAGCTCCAAAAGCTCTGTGTCGCTGTGTATAATCAAAGTACCATACAAATACTAAACAAGAAGCTGAGCACCAGCAGGAGAGAATAGCAGTACGCCAACAAAGCAGATCAGGCTTCCCAAGGGGAATTTAGAGGAGACCAGATTTGTCTATCCTCAAATGTGACTAATGTGGCAGAACTAGGATTCAAAAACATAAAATGATGGGATCTCAAACTTCTTTCCTAATGTTAAAACCAATTAACTACATGTAAAAGATGGAATGAGGAAAGGATTAAGCGATTCTGCTGCTTTAAGGATATCTGTAGATTAGCACTGAACATGAGTTTGAACATTTGGGCCTTAGGGGTTCTTAAAGATCTACGTACAGAAGTATACCACTGACAGTGTCCTCTTTTTTACCTACTAGAAAATGCTGAGAAATAGTCAAAATGAGTAAGATGCACATCATTAGTTAAAAGCATTAAGTGTTAGATTTCTCTGAAAGAAAACCCTTCCAGAACATGTCCCTTCCAGCTGGACACAGGAGCACCGCTTACTGCATCGCCTTTGCAGAGCTGTCCTGTGGAAATGTACATTGCCTTGCTCAGCTCCATTTGCAGAAGCTGACAAAATCGTATCTTGCAGAACATAATCACACCAGGGGGGAGATGAGACATGACTGGGGAAGAGGCTGAGAGATGTAAATGTTTAAAGAGTTACAGAAAAATTGCAGAAGAGATAAAGTTAAAGATGTTATAAAAAACCATTTCTTTTAGTTGTTCTATACATCTTGATGCTGTATACACCTAGATTTCTCTCTTGATTCAAGAGCACAAGAAGCTGGTAAAATGTATTGCATCTAGAAACATCACTTTAAGTGGTCCTGGCTGGCACTTTACATGACATCTTGCCACAAGAAGTTTATGTAACATCATGTATATATAGACAGGATGTCATATTAAAAAAACAAACTACTACACTTCTCTGCATTTGAAGGTATCAGGGCTCCAACTAGGAGCACTTAAAGTGATGCCTCTAGATTCAATACATTTTATCAGCTTACTGTGTTCTTGAATCAATTTAATAACACAGGTAAACCTCGCCTGTATCCCAAAGCACACCGACTACACTGATTGTTGTATTATGGTAACACCTAGAGGCCAATTCTGTTAAACGACACTCGATGAAACTAGCGCGACTTCAGGAGTGAGCCCAGGACATCCATTTCCTTACCTTCCCCAACTACGCGGCGAACAGGGCTGGGAGATCCTGCATCCTGGGCCGGGAGAGGCTCTGAGGGTCCCCGACTCCTTCCCCCACCGCTGCTGGCCCACTGCCGGTGGGAGGCGCCTCAGCGCCATGTTGCCTCACAGAGGAACCGGCCCGCAAGCCAAGGGACCAGCCCCACTCCCCCTCGCCCAGCACGCCCCGACCACCGCCCCCGCTGTGCTGTAGAACCA
>NW_010179014.1:0-432 GCF_000695765.1 Mesitornis unicolor
CCAGGGCCCTGCCTGCCCCCTCCCCTCGGCATCCTCGATTTTAGGGCTAGGCGAATTCTCCTGTCAAAAATCCCAGGGTTGGTTTAAATGCAAATGTTACCGGGGTTGTGTTTCTCAGGGAAATGGAGCAGGCAGCAATCGCAGAACGCGGCTCCCATCACCGCGCTGGATTCGCAGCCGTCCTTCTTCCTGCTCCACATCCAGAGTACTTTTGTGCCAGTTTCTTAATCCACTTGCAAAGCGGATTGAGCTAAAACCTGACAAAAGGTGATATAATTCCCACAGTGTTCGCGCCAGGGAGCGATTGCGGGAAAGCAGCTGCTCGTTAAATTCATGCCCAGCCTGAGATGAGGTTTTTGGGAAAGAGGAAAAAGCAAATGAGAGCAGAGAGGATAACAGAAGCAAGCAGAGCACCCATAAAATAGAGGGAGA
>NW_010179014.1:457-7167 GCF_000695765.1 Mesitornis unicolor
GGAGTGTGAACCTGTCCCATCGGCTGTGGCAGCCAGAGGGGCTGGACCACAGGGACGGGGCTGGGGATGCTCAGTGGCCTGGTGAGGACTAGCCTGGGCCTTTCAAAGAGCTCCCACTTGCTGCTTGGCTTGGTGACTTGGTCATTGTTGCCATCGGGCAGGGACCGGTTATTTGGCCTGGAGCAGAGCACCCCACGGGTGATGGTTTACCCAGGTCCAGCCCCACTGCCAGGGAGACACCGTGAGAAAAGCCACATCCCGAGAGAGAAAGTTCCTACAAACATCTCTCTCGATCAAATTGTAAGGAATTAAAAAAAAACCAAAACCCAAACATAAGACCTGAAAAAGCAGAGTTGCGCAGCAGCTTCCAGCAAGACGAACAGCAGCTCAGTGCAATGTATTCACGTGTGACTTTAAAACCAGGGTTTGATTCTGTTCCTGGCCTTAAAAATGCAGAAATGCAGGCAGTGAACCCCACAGTAACCCCTTGGTAAAGGGGGTTTGCACTGCAAATCTCTCCGCTGTTTCATCATCCCTTGAGCTGCAGGATGGAGACAGGGGTACAGTACCCAGGCCACGGCCGGCAACGCAGCACACGTCCTTTAACCAGGAGAAGAATTCGAGCTGTGTTGGGGAGCTGCCAGCGTGACAGCCTGTGATTGATCCCGTTTAATTTGCGCTAACGTATTTCTCATCGGTGGCTCCGTGGCGCTCGTGAAGGCGGAAGGGAGGAAGCGGAGTAGCTGCCTCTTGCTGCCAGAGGACTGGTGGTGCCGAGTGAGTTTTGGCTGGAGCTGCTGGGAGAGGTGGCTGCTGGTTGCCACTGATTGCCCCCAACATTTCTCCATTTTCAGAGGTTGCAAAAATCCCAAAGCCCTTGGTCCTCAGCTGAGCTCGGGGGGAAGATGCTCCCAGACTTGGCATGGCCGGGGTGGCATCCCGAGAGCAACCGCATTCCCACGGGTGCAGGGAAGTGGGAGGCAGAGCAGCTTTGTGCAAAAGTTGGTTTTCTGGCTTAAAAAAACAGCAGATTTTGCTTTTATCCTGCCCCGTTGGGAGGAGGGAGCAGGAGGACCAGTGAAACAGGGGCTGGGTTGCGTTTCACTCTTCCCAAGCTGCCCTGTACCACCCTCCGCAGTGGGACGCGGAGCAGGGACCCTCTGCGCTGGGGGCATCTCCATGGCCGCATCCTGCACCCCCCTTGCCAGGCTCAGCCCTTCCTGGGGGACGCGCTCGTGCCGATCCCTCGCTGAAGATAGAAGGGCCGGGGGCTTTCTTCCGATTACGTTTTTTTAGCATTTTGAGCTCAGGAATGTCTGTTTTTATTAACTGTGTTAATCCTGCAGCACAATCTAACACATCCCTTGCTGTGAAGCCATAACCTCGTCCCTGCGCTTTCCCTTCGATTAACAGCGCGGGCCTGAATTAAGCATTGAATTTGAAGCCTGACGGTGCGGACAGACGAGAGCATTCGGCATTTAAAGGCTATTTAAATTGATGCTGTTGGAAACGATGTGGCCTTTTTGACTTCTGGTTGTGGGCTGGCCGCTGTTTTGCCCCCAAGCACCCTGTGGGGAAGTGGGTGGCCCCTCAGTGGTGTGGGGAAGAAGGAGCAGGCGGTCACAAACTCCTCCAGTGGATTTGAGCCCCATTGCTGCTGTTGGGACAGGAATGAGCTGTTGCCGTAGCCTTGGAAATAACCTCGGGAATGTAAAGTGGGTGGAGGGATGCGTTTTTGCGTGGGCAGCGGTAATTCCCGTGCCGTCGGCTCGCTGCCGCGTGGGTTGCCTGGGTGGGATGCCTGTCACCAGCAGTGTCTCCCTGAGCACCAAATCCCACATCTCAGAGCTAAGGGGGCTGGGGGCCAAGCAAGGCCGTCCTTGAGCTTGTCCCCTGATGTGCTTAATCACCTGGGGCTATAAAAAACCCGCAGGCTGCATCCCGTGCCTCAGTTTCCCTGTCTGTAAATGGATGTAGTCCAGAGGCCTGGCTTTGTAGGTTCGTATGTTCTCTCAGACAGTCAAAATCCTGCTGCTTGGCTGGGTCTGTGGCTGTAAAGCGATGACAGCATTTTCTGAGAAGGGGGCATCATGCAGCACCTCCTGTCCCCAGGCAGAGGCTGCAGTGCAGGGGTGAAAGGTGCTGATGATGGAGGTGCCCCCGCAGCCCCGAGGGCTGCTTTGTGAGTCCTGGAAAAACACCAAAACGAACAGGCGAAGGCAGAAATGTTCAGAGCAGGGATTTGAGAGATGAAGAAAAGCAATAAAACCCGTGAGAGCATTTGGAAAAGATGCCGAGAGCTGCTCTGGCTCGCCAGCCATGGTAGGGAAAATGACTGGGCTTCGGGCATTATCAGTCAAATTTGTGGGAGGCTGCTTTTGAAGTTTATGTAGGGCTTGCTTTGAGAGACAAAGCAAACCCTTCCCTGAGGGTTGGCTCTGGGGATGCAGGAGTGCAGGGAGCTGGAACTCAGCATCAACAATGGTTTGTGCTGGTTTCTGCATCCCTTTGATTTGCCATGATGCTCTGGGGCTGCAGCCAGACCCTTGTACAGCCCCATCCATCACATGGGTTTGGTTTTTAAAAGGTGTGCCCCAGCTCTTAACGACTCGAACCTGGGGCTTCTTCTTGGGCTCCCCGTGTGCCAGCCAAAATAGCAGCGGCCACAAACTGTCACAGAGAGGAACAAGTGTCACTGAGAATTAAAATGACAGATCCCGGCATCGAGGTCTCTGAGGGTTTGTGCTTTATTAAGCACCAGTGAGTTCATGGGAAAGGACTTTTACCCCGAGCACCGGTTGTGTCTACAAGAAAAAGAGAACCGGGGACTAAATTTAGGATCAGCCGAGTGATGTGGAGCCAGGGCTGGGCGCCGCGGGAGGTGAGCTGGGCATCCTTGGCCCTGGGGAAGATTTGGAGGGGACGTGGGTGATGGGAACAGCTCCATTTTGAGATGCTGCATGGGGACAACCTTCAATGCTGGGGACAGGGGAACCGAAGGGGTCCCCTTGCTTGTGTGATGGGGTCCTGCATGGCCAAGGACACGCGGCGTGGCCAGGAAAGCCCCCCTCAAGCAGGATTCACTCTGCTCCTGCACAGCATTGAGCGTTGGGAGAAAAAGGGGGGCTGCAACTTGGATCGGGAGCTGATGCTTGCACCCATCGGTCCCTGCCTCACGCAGTTCCCTCTCCCTAAAATGTGGTTTTGCGGTGATGGGAGTTATTTAATAGATCAATGTTTTATCTCTTTGCCTTAGGGTCTCCCTCTTCCTGCCACCCCCTTCTATTAAAAATTCATTGTTTTGCCCAGATACAGTTGCTAGAGGGAGACGATGGGAAATGACAGAGGTTCTTGGAAAGGAGAAGGGAAAATATTTAATAGGAAGGGAATAGAAGGAACATTTGAAACAAATATTGGTCCTCGCGCTGCCCGGGGTGCATCTGAGCCCAAGGACCCCCATGGAGACTTGAGGGGATGGGGTGGGCATGGGCAGTGGGGGGGACATCATTCGCAATCCTGCCAGGGGCTGAGGAGCAGGGCGGAGAGATGCACCTGACCTGTGGAAAAATGTCCCTGAGACACCTCGTTTGCTTTTCCTGCTCGATTTGGGTGCTGTTTCAGTCCAGGTGGATGGGAGGGTGCGTTTTCAGGCTGAAATAATTTAGAGGAGGAGCTGGATCGCTGTAAAATCACTGAAGCCAGAGGACCGGCAGCATGCTGACCATGGGGATCAACTGCAGTGGGACCCAGTGGGACCCAGGCAGGCTTGGGAAGGTGCTTTCCATCCTCAAAAGGTGTTGTGAACGTGGTTTTTGGGATGCAGGTCAGCATGCAGCAGGGGTTTGCAGTGCAGTGGCTCTGGCCGAGCATCCCACACAAACTCCATCAGCCGTGTCTCTGTGGTGACTCTGGTTTATGGATGCTGTGATACCTCAAATTTGGGGTTTTGCTTCCCCTCCGGGGAGCAGGAGGTGTTGAGCTCTGTGCCCTGGCTGCCATTTTGGACCCGGTCCTGGTGGTGCAGCTGGAGGAGAAAACCCTGAGGGCGGTTGGTGCTTATGGCCTCCTTTTCCAGAGGGTCACCTGGGCTGACCTTCCCCGGGCTGGGGACAGCTGGGCACCAACTCTTCCATATTGCCAGCGTGAGCTATTTTGTATTTTTCCATTTAAATCTCATTTGAAGGAAGGTCCATCTGGTTCCTTTCGTGCTGCCAGAGGGAAAAGGCTGCTCTTGGGTCAGTTTGTGACAGGGATATCTCCTCGTTGGGGACCCAGGGGAGGTCGCAGGGCCGGGACCTCCATCTCTTCTCCTCTCCATCACAGCATCAGGGTAGGGTGGAGCAGGGCCCCTGTAATTAAGTGCTAATTGGGGATGGAAAACGAGCAGGACCCTGCAATGGCAAGCCAGAGACAAAGTGACATAAATGAGATCTAAATTGTGACCTTTTTCCATAAGGAGGAGCATTAACTGAGTGTGACAAATGGAGGGGGGGGTGGAAGTAATCTTGCCTTCGTTAGTCCTCGCACCCAGGGCTAACGTGGAGCTGGAGTCTTTGGTGGGCTCCCGGGGAGGGTCCCAGGCTGGGGGAGCACCCACCGCAGCCAGAGTCGGCACCGCTGCCTTCCTCTGCCTCACACCAACATCTGGCAACCTCTGGAAATTCAGGCCCGATGTGGTGATTGTGACAAATGCGGTTGTGATCTGACCGATCAGTCTCATCCATCACTGGATGTGCTTCTGTCACGGCTGCCAAATTTTGTTTTTTCCCCATGGATTTGCTTCGAGGTCCTCGCTGGATCGTGGCCGTTGCTGGCCCCTGAGTTACAGTTCACACCAAGACATGGGCAGAGCCATTCCTCCGGTGCAGGGGTCTGTCTCAGCTGTCTCCATCTCGGTGACTTCCAACTTTCCCAAGACTCTAAAGAAAAGGGTCTTTTTTTCCCTTTTGTTTCATTTTTTAACTGCTCTGCCCCATATCTCCATTTCTTTCTGTGGGGTAATTTCTGGCTGTCCCCCTACAGCAGCTGGGAGATGCTGTAGCTGCTGCTGTGGAGCCAGATTTTTTCCTCCTTCCCTGATAGTTTCCCAATTTTCCCATTTACTTTTTTAGAAAGATGCTCTCTGGGGGCATATCGCTAGGAGAGAGGAATTCACTGAGGATTTCAAATTAACAGCCTGTGACACCCTCTCCACGATAATGCGTTGTTTCTGTTGTTCATATTTCAATAACTAAAGGTCAGGATGAACCCCGGCTGGCTGGGATGGCTGATGTTAATTAAAGTAATGAGCAAAAGTCTCTGGATTACTGCTCTGCTCTCCCCCACACCAGGGCGGCATGAGGCTGGCTGGACCCTGGGCACCCTTGGGCGTCCTGTAGCATCATGGGGGTGCTGAGGGTCCTGGTGTCCAGGTCTCTGGTGGGTTGGGATGAGCCATGGATTTGCCGCCTTGCGCACCTGCCAGCTCCGTCTGGGAGTGTTGGTGTGTGCATCCCAAGGGATGATCCTGCCCTGGGAGAGCTTGGCTCGGGCATCCTGTTCTGGTCCTCTGGAGATACCAGGGTCTGCTGCTTTCATGGGTACCCTGGGGCCTATTTGGCCTTTGGCTTTGCTGCCAAATGTCTTTTTTATGAGGCTGCCATCCACTGAACTTGGTCACAAACTGGAACACAGGAGGTTCAATCTAAACATAAGGGAAAGCTTTACTGTGAGGGTACCAGAGCCCTGGACCAGGCTGCCCAGAGAGGCTGTGGGGTCTCCTTCTCTGGAGACATTCAAACCCCTGGATATGTTCTCATGTGATCTTCTCTGGGTGAGCCAGTTCTAGCAGCAGTTGGACTGGATGATCTCCAGAGGTCCCTTCCCACCCTGACCATGCTGTGATTCCCTGGCTGAGGAGATGTGATTGTGCCTGGGGTCTGTGCTGGGTTTCTCCCATCCTGCTGCCAGCCCTGGAGTGCTCCCTGTCCCCATTGCCCCAGCCTGGAGAGGCTGGAGCATCCCCTGGCTCCATCAGCAAACCCTGGCACCTCCACAGCAGGAGATCTCCTTAGTGCAATTGCTGATGAAGGAGGGTGGATTTTTAAAGCAGGAGTTGAATCGTTTGTGCGCATCCCTGTGAAACGGGAGCAGGGGAACCGGGCGAAGAGCTGGTGAGGGACGTGGCACCTGTGTGGCTGAGTTCTGGGGGAATCTGTCTTGTGGTTTGGGGTAGTGATGTTTTCCTGGAGAAATTTTAGCTTTTCTGGAGTGCTGGGGGCTGTCAGTTCTCCAGGGACCCCAAAAGTGAGGTTTTGCCCACCCATAAGCAGCACTCGGCCAGTGCTGGGGGTGGCGGGAGCATGTGGGGAGGCTGCAGGGGACAGAAGGTCCCCACCCTCAGCTCTTGGCTCCATGGTGTCACTGGGGATGTCCCCCCCAGCTCTGAGGGGGTACATTTGTTTGCAAGGTCCCGTGGAGGGGGGATCCAGGGCAGGGGGTCTTGCCAGCAACTCTTCTGCTTCCGAATTTGGGTCCAATCTCCCGAAATGAGAGGACTCCCAGAGGGCTGGCTGTAGACACCCGCTGCGTGGGTGCTGTCTCCTCCTGAAATCCCCCCACGTGATTGCCCGGTAGCATTGTTGCCTCTGCCCTTGCTCCACCCCAGAGCTGGCCACTGGGGTGCTGGGCTCGGACACCGTCCTGGGTTTAAGAGGGTCCTTCAGGGTACA
>NW_010179015.1:0-4310 GCF_000695765.1 Mesitornis unicolor
AACCAAGCGATTCTGTGATTCTGTGATATACCTTCTGAGCAGAGTTTTCATTTGGCTTTTTTTTTCCCTTGCTGCAATCATAGTCATTGTACACAGAGCTGCATTTCTAAGAAAACCATGCAAGAAATCAAATGGCAATATCCAGTATGATAGGGATAGCACCAATTTTTAGTAAAAATGTATGAATAACACGTCCGTCTTTATTATTATGCAACTAGTGGAATTGCATGTATATTCAGAAACACTGCTTCATCTGTAGCTTTTTTTAAAAAATATATTATACCAAATAAGCAAAGTATATTGGAGCAATCAGAACTCTTTCAAATTCAGCTGGCTTTAGAGTTGCAAAAGAATAATTTGTACTGTCAGCACCTTCACTGACAAGTTATAATTCTAACATACAAACCATGCTAAACTGGATTTTATTGTTCAAATAATTGTGTATTTAAAAATAAAAAAAAAAACCAAAAAAAAACAACACCACCAAAAACAAACAAGCAAAAAAACCCCCCAAAACGCCCAAAACACAAATTTTGTCAAACACATGTACTATAGCTTGGCCTAGAAACTGATAATTATCATACATTTCCTACCATAGGTTATTCTAAATAACAAAATTAATAAGATTTGGATTCCATGTCTTTATGCCCTGTATCTGCTTCTTGGCCCATCAAATTTGCCTCGGCTCTCCCCTCATATTCCCATGCAGACTAACACTGCATTACCACAACTCTTGGTTGTGGTCCATAACTCTTGGACCCCGTAGTCCTCCTTCCCATGTTGCCCTGCCTGGCTCAGACATAAGAGCATACTCATGGTCAGAAGACTCTTGCCAAACACAGCAGGCAAGAGGAAGTCTTCTATTCTTTTCCTTACTCAGGCATTGATAAAAATGCTTTTACCTGCATAGCTCCCAGTCTTCCCCAAATTTGTTCAAATACAACTGTACCAAGTTAGTCTTATATTCAGTGCTTTTCTAATAGTGTGTATATAAATCAAATACAGTTTAATAGGTCTATTTAAGCATTTATGATACCAAATTTGGACATCATAGTGCAGTAAGTGGCAATACTTCTGTATGAAATGTTACTTGGACCTTGCTTAATGGATGAGCAACATATCACTTAATGTGTTAGCATTGAAACATTTACAAAGTAAGAAAAAGGCTTTTTCAAAATCCAGTGTCTTTTAAGAGATTAGTAAAATCAGATTTTGGTTTTCAAGATGCCTAAAGAATTGACATTTGAGAAAGTTCTCTCTGTTATAACAGTGGAGTAAAATAAATGCAAAGCTAACAGTAACTACAGCATAGTAAATATGATTGCAAATACATGTGTTTTAGAAACACATGATAGTTCATAATGTGGAGATAAAAACAGCTTCTCTGAGAGCTTTACTTGAAGAGAGAAAAATCTCTATTCTGTGGATAAATTTCTGATGCAGTCATTCACAGAATCACAGAATGATTAAGGTTAGAAGGGTCTTCTGGAGGTCATCTAGTCCAATCCCCCCTGCTTAAGTGAGGCCACCTAGAGTCAGTTGCCCAGGGCCATGTTCAGACAGGCTTTTAATATCTCCAGGGACAGAGACTCCACAACCTCTCTGGGCAACCTGTGCCAGTGTTCAGTGACCCTCACAGTAAAAAAAGTGTTTTCTGATCTTCAGAGAGAACCTCCTATGTTCCAGGCTCGTTGCCTCTGGTCCTGTCACAGGGTATTGCTGAAAAGAGCCACTGATCACCACCCTCTGGGCTTGACCATTCAGCAGGTTTTCAATACACTTTACTGCCTGCTTATTGAGCCTGTATTTCATCAGCTTCTCCATAAGCATGTTACGGGAGACAGTGTCAACAGCCTTACTGAAGTCAAGGTAGAAAATATCCACTGCTCTCCCCTCATCTAACAGGCCAGGAGATAACCTTCTATGATAAAGGTTATCAGGTTGGTTAAGCATGACTTCTCATTTGAGAACCCATGCTGACTACTCCTGATCATCTTTCTGTCCTTCTTGAGCCTGGAAATGCTTTCCAGGATTAGTTGTTCAATCACCGTAAGGTAAGGATGCATCCTATCAGGGCCAATGGGCTTATTTATGTCCAGTTTGCTTAAGTATTCCCAAGCCTAGCCCTCTTCCACCAAGGCTTCCTTCCTTGCTCCAGCCTTTTCCCCTGGTCTCCAGGTCCTGCAACATCTGAAGTCTGGTCATAATAGTAAAGGCTGAGAGAAGAAAGCATTCAGTACCTCAGTCTTTTCAGTGTCCTGTGTCACAGAGCCCTTGCCCCATTTAGCAGCAGACCCACATATTCCCTAGTCTTCCTTTTGCTGTTTATGTACTTTCAGAAGGATGTCTTGCTGCCTTTCTTTTTGCCTTTCTTGCTGCCTTGTTCCCTCATCAGACTCAGCTCCAGTTGGGCTTTGAGTTTCCTAACCCTGTCGTTACATGCGCGAGCGCTGTCTCTATATTCCTCTCACGTTATCTGTCACTTCTTTCCCCTTCTCTATACTTACTTTTTATGTGTGATTTTTTCCAGGAGCTCCTTGTCGATCTGTGAAGGCTTCCTGGCATCTTTTGCATCCTGCTCATTGGGATGGATTGGTCTCAAACTTGAAAGAAATATCAGCCAGCATGTCTGACTCCCTCTTCCCTCCAGGGCCTTATGCTACTGGGACTCTTTCAGGCAGATCCCTCAAAAAGCTGCTCTCCTAAAGTCCAGGACTGTTATCTTGCTTTTTGCCTTGCTCCCCCCTTTTAAGATTCTGAACTCCACCATCACTGCAGCCAGCACAGCTGCACAATCAGCATAGCTTGGTTTGTTGCCTCTAGAATCATGCTCTGAACATAAGAACTGCCAAATGTTTAAGGCTTTTTTATAAATATGTCCAATTCACTTAAAGTCAGCATTTTTAAATGCTTCTTTAAGTCATATTAAACATATATATATTTTTTTTACTGTGTAACATATGTTACTTTAGATGATAGCACCTATAACATGTATGTCCTGCTTAACAGAACAAACTTATTTAAAGAATAGGTACTCAGCTTATCCAATTCCAATTCACTCTCAAAAAGCTTTGGCAAATCTATCAGGTCTGAGTGAAAATTATCAAGAGAGAGAACAGGCAGCCAAGGTAAATCATTTTCTTAAGGAACAGCAGGGTTAAATATTCAGCATGCTATCCTGATCCTAGGTAATATAAAATCTATGTGCCTAAAAGAAAAATCTGACAGCCTTTACAGACTGATCTCATTTACCTGCCTCATATACACCATAATCTTCTGAACAATGTCAGAGAAGTTACCGCAGCTTTGTACTAATATGAGTGAAACCAAGGCTCAGGCTGTATAATTTCGTGAAGTCACTAGGTTACCTGAATGCATAATTTCCACCACAAAAACATTAATATTTGAAATCAAGTTTCCATATATCGACTTAAAGGTGCCTTTACCTAATTCTGCAGTTAGCCTTCTGTAAGCAACTATTTGCAGTGGGTTTATTAATGATTGCTGTTGTAGGAGCACTATTACCAGGTAAATCCACAGCCTTTGCTGCAGGCTGAGATTCCTTACTGCCTGAAGTGAATTTTAAATGTAAACTATGCTGTCCAGTTGTTAGTGATCATTTTGTTTTGACAAAGTGAAAAACACAGCAGTAATAAGAATAATGAACAAAACCCACAGATTTAGTAGTGGAAATGTATAAATATGCATAACTGGCAAGAGCCAAAACTACAATGAGAATTGCTAGTGCCCTCTTCAATTTTCTATGAAGCAAATTGGTTTAAATCAGTAAGCCAGATGGCTTGACAGACAGATTTAACTAGTACCTATGTTAAGAAAGTACATCAAGGTAAAAGTCACAGAAGAACCTAATAACCTTACTGTAAATACCAGCTGAAGAGGACTTATTGGTATGTGCCTCAGACTGATATGGACAACTGTGGAGTTGTGTTGCTGAGTCTACACAGATAGAAAAATGTCACTTTTTATGGCCTGCTGCCCTCTCTAGGAAGCAGACATTCAGACATGTATCACACCTTAGTGTCACTTGAAACAAGGACCTTACTCAAAGTTCACCAAAGTCAGTGAGAAATTTTCCATTAACCCTGCAGTGTTTTAGGTCAAGCTTTAAGGTGCTCACTTTAGCAACTGTCTAATTATAAGCACATGAACATGGTGAATGACATCCAGGGAACTACTTCTGTGGCCAAAATGATAATCAAGACCTAACAGAAGAGCCTTAAACATTGCGGTCATAATAATAAAATAAAAAAATCAGAAATCATAATCACAGAATCACAGAATCACAGAAT
>NW_010179016.1:0-9843 GCF_000695765.1 Mesitornis unicolor
AATAGAAAATTAGTTCTAATTAGCTCAAACTAGGACAATACGTTGTTACTCATAGGTGAGAAAACACAAACTGAACCATCACTGCTTGCACTATTGTAGCATTCATACCTTAACAGAGCATCAACCGGAGGCTAGACAGAATGACAGCACCAGAGCATTGCTGGTGACTAGTTTGAGGCAAGTGTATTGAACTTTTAGCTTCTTAATGATTGAACTATCAAGAGCAGGACTTTGAAAAATGCAGAAATGTATGAAATTCTGTTTTCTAAGCACTACATTATTTGTGACAGTATATTTGCTATAGATTATCACACCTGGCTTCTCACTTACCCCTATTTTAATATGCTAGGCAACTGCATCTGACTATTAGTAGTTCTACTAATTGAAGAATGGTTTTAAACAGGAAGAAGGTAGATTTAGACTAGATATTAGGAAGAAATTCTTTACTGTGAGGGTGGTGACACACTGGAAAAGGCTGCCCAGGGAAGCTGTGGATGCCCCCTCCCTGGAAGTGTTCAAGGCCAGGTTGGACAGGGCTTAGGGCAACCTTGTCTAGTAGAAGGTGTCCCTGCCCATGGCAGGGGAGTTGGTTTAGACAATCTTTAAGACCCCTTCCAACATAAATCGTTCTATTATTCTATAAGAATGTGTTTGTAAATATTTCCTTTATGGAGCTAAATGAGGATTAAGAGATTTGAATTAATCCTTTATTTTGGAGTCTGAATCCAAAATTTATTTTGTTCAAGAATAAGATCTTGATTCTGTTACCTTAAACTGGATATCTAGTGCTGCTTGGATATTTCAGTGGTTGTTCTCCTGGATATTCAGCTGCCAATCGGGAAGTTTGTATGTCTTCTTAGTCATAATTTTCAGCTTCCTGTAGTTATTTCAAATGTACTGAAATATTTCATATATTAATTATATATATTATATTATGAGCTACTTAGGGCAAAGAATGAAGAAAATAAAAAAAAAAGATAAGAAGATATACTGTATTTCATTGTAAAGTATGTGACAAAATTATTTCCTGGATGCTGACTGTTATCATTTGCAGAGTTTAGTTAGCCAACATTCACTATGATACTGCCACAATGTGTTGTTATTTGTACCTAAGCATTTGTATTTACCAGATATCATGTAGGAGATTCTTAAACAATATCACCTTAAAAATGAGATGAGATGCTTATATTTAGGCATATTTTCAAAAGAGGGAAATAGCCACTTATATTGTAGACATTGAAAGTGAGATTAGTTTAATGCTGTCCTAAATACTTTATATTGCTATTATAGCAGTAGAAATATATGACATTTCTGTTTGTCACTAAAAGATTCCACAACCCAGTACAGTAAAGTTTCCAGATCTTCTCTACATGATTAATATATATAGAATTTCTTGAAATATTCAGTCTGTATCATTCCACATTTGCCAATTTTATGAAGCATTTTCTTAAACTTCTGTGCTTGCAAAATTTTTGGGGAACATAGCTTCTAGAAATAATAACTTCCAGAGCAACAAAGGCTGAATTTTGAGTTCTTTTGAAATATTGGATAGTGAGATTATTTGTTTATGTTGTGATTATTTTTTTTTCAAATTGCTGAAGCCTTAACTTTTCAACTCCATTGTTTCACTGACCCACAGACGTGAGCCAATAAAGATCTGGCTTGAGCCTTGACCTAGTAGGAGTAGCTCCAGAGGAAAGCTGGAGCAGTAATTGTGTTTAGTTATCCCTTCTCTGGCCACCATAATTGCAAATTGTTATAAGCCTTTAAATTATGTCTTTTTTCCCCTGTATACAGTCTACCTCCAAAATTTTAAGAGTGGGATCCTGTTCAGAGCTAAACTGGCCAAAATTTAGATGTTTACGTATAAATAAGTTTTCAATATTCTATTGTCATATGAGATGTCTTAGAATATCCAAGACACCAGTCTAACAGAGATGACACACGGCAGAAAGGATAACCAAGGCCCTGTGCAACAGGGGTGACAAGTGAAGGCTAAGAACAATATTCAAAAGTTTTAATATTGCACTGAATATCTACTGAAATATTACTGAAGCTAGTCTCTATATTTGAGAAATCTATTTCAGGCTCACTTCAGTTGTCCACCCACAAACTATGGATGGTGGACACCCATCTGTCCAATGCAGATTCACAGGACAACAGAAATGGTCCTAGATCTCTACTAGACAGAAGAAATTTACTCCTTAGAATTTTATGAGCTCCATCTCACCATGTTTTCTTCATTTCCTTTGGTGTTTCCCCCTTAGCAGTTTCTGCATACTATTATGAAGTGAACAGAGAGCTGATATGATTGTACAATACTAAGCAGTTGTTTGTTCAAAAAGGAACCAACAATAATTATTTTTAATATTAAGAAATATAGCATTTTTTGTCCTTTATTAGAGGCAAGAAAATCTTAAGAGGCAAGAAAATTTTTTTACTAATGTAAGATATCCAGGCTGGATGGGTCTTTAAGCAAACCAGTCTAGTGGAAGGTGTCCCTGCCTATGGTGCGGGGTGGGACTAGATGATCTTTAAAGTCTCTTCCCACCCAAACCATTCTATGGTTCTAGGTCTTCGGTCATTGAATCTACACTTAATGTAGAACTTGTAGGTGCATGAGTAAACTGAATTGCAACCCACCATTTTATCAAGCTCAATCTTAACGCTAACTGGTTTGTTTAGCCTCCTTTTGAAGAAAATTTGAAACTTAATTCTGATTAAAATAAACTCTTTTAATTTTTAAGAACACAACAGTTAACAAAAAACAGTAGCAAGAAGCACTGCATTCTTTGCACTTGTTGCTGCAGATAACATTTTTTCTCTCCAAATAGCTGTTCTTGGTAGAAAATAAATAACTCACCACACATATGCTATATAACGGAAGTTCTTCTGATTATATATATTTCTAAAGTTAGTTTATTACTCATAAGTTAAAATCAGGATGCAGGTAAGGATTTTGGAGTTGACTGAATATAAATCTTATTTTTTCAAATACATTGATAAGGGAAATAGAAGAAGTGACCATTAGCTCTCTCCAAATAAGGAGCTGATTGCACTCTTAGAAAATGGATATACAGTCAACTGGACATACATGAACCATTGTTTTGGTTCACCTAGTGTATGGGAACATGTTGCACTTTAGTATTTCTATTCAGAGGATTTTATTTTTTTATTTCAAACAGCATTTTTTGTGGAGTGCTTGGAAATACTATAGAACAGAATTGGCAGTATCATTCTGTATCGTGCTTCCCTCTTCACAATAAATGCCTGTATTCTTGCCAAAAAGTTTTGTGTATTGTCAGGTTCTTTTCAGGCTTATTTCTTGATCATGTATTAGTTAGTGGACACTACTTATGTAAGGTACTTCATTCAAAACAAAAGTACATAAAACAAATAACCAAGACTGACAAATATGTGAAGTATACTAGTCAGACTAAACCATCTCAATGTTTCCTTAACTAACACTATTTCTGATTAAGATTCGATAGCCATGACTACTTTGATATAACCTTTAGAAATTATTAATAATTATGTGACATAAATAAGTAATTTTTGGTATTTATCAGTTTTAGGTGGAAAATAAGTATTGAATGATTGAAAAGAAAGTTTTAAAATAAGAAATTGACATTTCAGCATAAATTTACAATAGCTACTGCAGTAATCTGTTTCAAGTATGGGCAAATATTCTTCAGAATAATTCACTTGTCATTGCTAAGCAATTTAGTGAATATTTTTTCCCATTTATCAAGAATTAATTCTGATGAATACTGTGAAATTATTTATAATAAAGGTTGAATTAGAAATAGAATACATATAAAAACTATTTGAATATATTATGCATATTTAGTGCTTTTTTGCTGAAAATCCTTAGACAACTCATTATTCTGTTGAGAATTCTGCTTTTAAAATAAATAATTAAATATAAGCTTAAAAAAAAATCTTCATTCTGAAAACATCGTGTTTACTTTTGGTACTTTCATAAAATTTTTCACACTATCATTTGTTGGGATGCCTCCACTTGGTAATGAATAACCAGAGATATTTACACTAACAAAGGTGCAGATGGTTATCTGCAGTTTCCATCCTGTAATGTAAACCAGGTCCTAATGATCTGACAAAGTACTGAAAATAATATGCACCACACATATAAAATTCTTGCGCCCTACTTGAGAAACCTGCTCAAGCACCTCATATAGGAAATTCTTGATGTTGCAATAATGTATTTGATTTTTCTTGTTTGTTTGTTTGTTTGACAAGACAGTCTCACTTCCACTTTGCAAGTACTTCTAAAGATTTACTGATGTCTATAACAACAAGTCACTTGGGAAAATCCCTGGCCTTTTAAGGTGCTCACTTTCTTTTTCTTCACTTAGCTGTAATAAAGAAACATTAGTAAATGCAATGCCTTGGAACTTGGTTTGACTTTTTATATCCACTGAGCTGTCATAGTGCTTCCTGGCAGATGCTGCTATTATCAAACACCAGGAAAAGTTTCCTTCTATTTGCCAGAAAGGCTACAGGTGTCTATCAGCAAGCTTTCTGATAGACATCAGAGCAGAATGTTTTTTATTTGACCATGACTAGAAAGATAACTTCAGAGAAGCATTAGCTTTTTTTAACCTCTCTGCAAATCTACCACTAGTCTATTGCGATTTTTTTTAAATCACCAACCCTCAAGTTTAGTGGCCTTATGAATTGCACCTGCCACAGTATCTGTAAGGCTCAGGAGCAAGCAAATAAAATAAATGCTTCAGGGGGAATATCAGTGTGAAGTTCCTGAAGTCAAGCAGGATAAAAGTGCTGTGAAGTAACCACACCTTATGTATCTGTGTACCCTGAAGAAGTATGACATACTGCACCTGTAACAGAATATAGAAGCACTCTCAGAGTGACATTTGTAGCATCACTCTAAAATACTGAAGTAACTTACTGATCATGCAGTGGAAAGGTTGACAGTATGCCTCTGAAGAGTTTAAGAGTTCCTATGTTGTTGTTAGGGTTTAGAATCTTCTGTTTGCAACTCTTGAAATATATTAGTGATTTGGAAAGGCAACTGTCATAGATTTTTCTTGATTACCTGTCTGTAAATTTTGTGCTGTGATTCAGTAACATCTCAGTCATTCACAAATAATGATTCCTTCCTTCTGAGAGGTTTCATATGGCTTGACATCCAGGTCATTTCATGCCATAGCTAATTATCTGTATGTTTACCAAGACGCTATACTTTGTAGAAGAATCTCAGTAAAACCTCTTCAAAGCCTAATGATTGTAGTTTCTCCAAAGTTTCTGGTATGATATAATTTTTACATTATCTTTGTTTTTTTTTAATATGCCACCATCTTCTACAGTGCAATTGTTATCTTCATCTATGTTGGCAGTGCTTTCATCTTCAAATTTCTGAGCTGCAAGACAGGAACTGTCTCTGTAGAAGCAGAAGTCAAGAAGAAGTCCTACATGATAAAGATAGCACTGTAGACTATCTTGAACTTGGAAACCTTTGATCCTACCAGTCTGCGGTATTCTTCCAAACACAGAAAGACTAGCTACATACAAATGACAAGCATTTTTTCCAAGTATCAAATTGTGTAGATACAATACAATGGCATAACTCTATGGAAGAAAGAATGCTCAAAGTGTGATGTTACATAAAGAACGAGTAAGGATCATCTCAGATTCTGAGGGCAAGTGGCTAGCTAATGCATGTATTCCCCATTTAGTTTACCCCAAAAGGATAACACTTTATAGAGCAAACTGATAGTATCCATGCTATGTAATTCTTAGATCTTCCCTGGAAAATTTCTGGACTCCATGTGTGCTCCTAAAGCCCTTAGATACCATTCCTAAGTCTAAATCTCTCTCGTGCTAAGAAACCAATTGCAGAGGTTTTTGGTACTTTCACAACATTGTTCACAGCCACAGTATCACTTGTTAGGTTGCCTCCATTCGGTAATGAATAACTGAGGATTTCTTTTTCCTTCTTTTATTTCTTCTTTTTTCTTATTTAATAACATCTGATATTTTTTCTTGTTGTTTTTCTTCTTTTTTCTTTTTTTTTTCTTTTTTCTTTTTTCTTTTTTCTTTTTTTCTTTTTTCTTTTTTTCCACTTTTTTTTCTTTTTTTTTTTTTCCCTCCTGTTGGCTACTAGAATAGGTGTAGAGAGAACAGTTAGTCACAAAGTCTGAGGCACGTACAAGGGCATAAAGTAGGGCATAGGGCATAGAGGCTATGACACATGCCATATCACAATATGAATATGTGGCTTCAGGAGGTGAATGTTGATGGAAGGCAGTGCTTGTTACAAAATTTCCAAAATTGTTCAATGCGAAGTCAGCCAAATGCAATACATTCTTGTTCCTTTTGCTTGTTTGTTTGTTTGTTTTCAAATAAACTCTCCCTCGAATTTGTATTCTAAGGTTTCTATTTTATGACACATAGATACCTTCTGTAAAGAATGTGCACTCATACCAGGCAAAATGCCTGACCCTTTTCTCCAGCTGCGGCCAGTATCAAGGGCTTAGAGTAAACAGGAAACTCATTCCAACTGTTACCATGTCTGAGTCCTGGCTGGTGGCCTTGATTTTACATGTAGTAGTTCCACCTGCAGCACAGTGTTTTGCCCCATATTGCAAATCCTGTGATTTGTTTCCAACAAGAGACCATTGATTACCATTTTCACAGCCTGTTACTATAATCATCATGATTTGCATTTTAAATTATGGAGTCTTACTCTAATTTTCATATCTCAATGTATAAATAAGTTCTTAAAATGCAAGTCTTAAACTATACTTCTGATTTTAAAATATTATAAAAATATTTTTAATTCCACTGCTACTTATTCTGGCTAACACACTGATATTTTCTCTCACATTTTTGTTTTAATGTCTCTTTTATTCTTAAACAATTATAATTTTTCTTTCCAAAGTACCCATACAGAACCACTGTTGCATATCTTACTGGATCCCTCCTTTTCCTGTCTGGATACTGAAAGTTATTACTGTCATAAGTCTTGAAATTCATCTGAAAAAAAGAACTGAGGGTATAGCAACTGATTTTCAAGTATCTAATGGGAAGATACAGAGAAGCAGGAGTCAGAGTCTCCTGCACAGTAATAGGGCAGAAAACAATGGATACAACTTGGAACATGAGAGATTCTGATTAGACAGAAGGTGAGATTTTTGTTTGTTAGTTGGTTTATTGGTTAATTTGTGGATGTTTCTCCCCTCCTTTTTTTTTTTTCCATAATAGAGTTGTTCAAATACTGGAATGTGCTATACAGAGATGTTGTGGAACCTTTCTCCTTGGAATTTTCCAAGACCTGACTGGACAAAGCCCTAAGAAAGATGATCTTTTAAGATGTGCTTTGAGCAACACAGTGAACTGGATTACCCCTAGATGTCCATTACAATATGTGTGAATGCACGTGTGTGTGCATGCACGTGCAAAAACATGCAGTGCTGAATCTTCTTAATTTTAACAAAGAATATAAGACCCAACATCTCAGGTCAATTTTATTTATGAGGTACATTTCTATGTGCAGCAACCTCCTTTGTATTGAAGTTATGAACATAGCTTAAAACCTTAATTGCGGTCTCAGGTTGCCTCCAATAAATATTTCCCTGATTTACCATTTAAGTATGGTTTTCATCTCTCAGAAGAAAATGCTTTCTTGTATCAGTTCATCTCAAATGGACTACCTGCTTCTTAGAAATCCGAAATGTGTATGCCTACTATTGCATTTTAAGATAGTTTGACGTGAACTCATGCTTCCATTCTTCTTCACTTCTTCCATCACAAAGGACATGAGTAAGGCTGAAGTACTCAAAGCCATATTCATCTCAGTCTTTACTAGTAGGACTGGTCTTCAGGAATCCCAGGCCACTGGGACAAAAGGGAAAGTCTGGAGAAAGGGAAACTCACTGTCAGTGGAGGAGAAGCAAGTTTGGAAAAATTTAAACAAATGAAATATATGCAAGTCTATGGGACCTGAGGGAATACCCATACCAAGGTAACTGGTTGATATCTGATAATCCTCTCAATTATCTTTGAAAGTTCATAGTGACCGGGGAAGTTTACTGAGAACCGAAAGAAATAAAATGCCATTTCTTTCTTCAGGAGGCACAAGTAGGTGAATCCAGGAAACCGCAGACCAAGGTGCTGAAAGACAAGAGGTTGTTTCAAAGTAGTCAGCACAGATTTATGAAGGAGAAATGCCCAACCAACCTGATAGCCTTCTATGAGACATCTGGCTTGGTGAACAAGAGGAAAGTGGTGGTTGTTGTCTGTCTCAATTTTACTAAAGCTTTTGACATATCTCCTATAACATAGCTGACATATACAGGCTGACAATGTATGGGTTGGTTAGATAAGTGGAGAGTGAGATGGGCTGAAAACTGGCTGACTGGGCAGGCTCAGAGCATTGTGATCAGTGTTTCAAAACCCAGCTGTAAGTCAGTCATTGTTGGAGTACCCAGCGGTCAAAACTAGGGCCAGTACTGTCTAACATCGTCATCAGTGACTTGGATGATATGACAGAGTTCATTCTCAGCAAGTTTTCAGACAATAAAAAACTGAGAGGAGTGGAAGATAAACCAGAAGGAACTACACTCAGACAAGAATCTCTTGAATTTCAAAAAAAGGTACTGCAGAGTTCTTCCTCTGGGGAATAATAACCACTGACACCAGTACATGCTCAGGGACATCTAGCTGGTAGGTAATATTGAAGAGAAGGGGTCCTGGTGGACAACAAATTGAAGATGATCCAGCCTTTGGTGCGGCCACATCTGGAGTACGTAGTACAGGTCTAGGCTCCATTGTATAGGAAAGACCTGGACATACTGTTGTAAGACCAGAAAAGGGTCACATAGCTTGTTAAGAGCTTGGAATATCTGACATACAGGGAGAAGCTGACAGAGCTGACACTGTTCACCCTGGAGAAGAGAAAGCTCAAAGGCATCTTATCGGCATGTGTAAATAACTTTTGGAAAGGAGTGAAGAAGATGGAGCTGGACTCTTCTGTATAGTGCCCAGTGACAGAACAAGAAGCAATGGGCACAAGCTGAGACACAAGAAATTTCATCTGAACATAAGAAACACTTTTACTGTGAGAGTGGTTGAAAGCTGGAACAGGTAGGTTGTGGAGTCTCCATCCTCGGAGGTGTTCAAAACCTGACTGAATAAAATTCTGAGCAACTTGCTCCACCTGATCCTGCTTTAAGCACAGGCTTGGCCCATGATACCTTCCAACCTCATGACTGTCAGGAAAGACATACCAAAAAGGAGCTCCCACAGTGCCTAAGATAGCATTCAAGTCTATTTCTGAATATTTCTATTAAATAAAAATCCTGTTCTTGACATCCTTTTTACTCACAAAATTTTCCAAATATATTCAGTATAGTTCAGCTTTTTCATCAGATATGAATTTTAGAAAACATCCAACAAAGTGCAATACATTACGTTTTAAAACCAACCTTATAAATAGTTTTTTGTTTAGTTTCCTCAAGAATAGCATTTTACAAGCCTCTAGAGGATTCATGACCACAGGTCACAAACTACTGAGAAAACGGCTGAGCAATGCAATTTCTTGAAGATAATAGTAGAATAATTGAAATGTTTCAGATCACTCTTCTTTCTGAACAGTAATGCACAAAATAGAAGAAAACATAAAAATAATAATAAAAAGGCTAGATATTCTATTGAGATTAGTTTTTAAAATAGTGATCCAGCTTCCTAAATATTAATTATGTTCATTATACTACTAATAAAATTTAATTATTATATATTTGTAATGTTGAAACAATATATTTATTTCAGTTTATGTATATTTGTATAATTTAGTTTATA
>NW_010179017.1:0-925 GCF_000695765.1 Mesitornis unicolor
GGATTTATCATATTTATATATGGGATTTATTGTATTTATATGTGGCATTTATCATATTTCTATGTGGGATTTATCATAGATGTGGGATTTATTGTATTTATATAAGGGATATCTAATTTTTCTATGAGATAAATGATGTTGAAGTGGGATATACGATGCTTATATGCGTTAAATTATGTTTCTCTATGGGATAGATGACATTTATATGAGATAAATGATGTTTGTGTATGAGATATATGACGTTTATATAGGATATTTGATGTTTATATGGGAAATTTGATGTTTATATGGGATATTTGATGTTTATATAGGATATTTGACGTTTATATGGGATATTTGATGTTTATATGGGATATTTGATGTTTCTATGGGATATTTGACGTTTATATGGGATAGATGATGTTTCTATATGGAACAGATGATGTTTCTCTAGACATATGATGTTCATATATGAGATAGATGGTGTTTATATACGGGATAGATTATGTTTCTAACAGATACATAAAGTTTCTCTGCGGGATATATAATGTTTATACGAGATAAGTGATGTTTATATGGGATGTATGATGCTTATATCCAATAAATTATGCTTCCATAAGGGATATATGGTGTTTATATGAGATAAATGATGTTTATATATGGAATATTTGTTGTTTATATGGGATAAATGATGTTTATATGTGGGATATGTTATGTTTCTACCAGACATGATGTTTCTATGACGTATATGATGTTCATATATGGGACACATGATGCTTCTGTATCAGCTGGATGATGTGTTCTGTATCAGGTATTTAATATTTCTGTATGTAACAGGGATGCTGTGAGCAGCCCGTCATGAGAGTCAACGTTTGCAACGGATGCAATGTTTGGAATTTCTGGTGATCAATGAGACCCCTTGAGATATTGATGAGCATCAATGAGA
>NW_010179017.1:1151-3490 GCF_000695765.1 Mesitornis unicolor
GATATTGATGCTCATCAATGCCCCCTCAGTCTCCTCTTCTCCACTGAGCAGCCCCAGCTCTCTCAGCCTTTCCTCCTATGGGAGATGCTCCAGTCCCCATCATCTCAGTGGCTCCACGCTGGGCTCTCTCCAGTCTCTCCTTGTCCTTGAACTGGGGAGCCCAGAACTGGACCCAGTTTCCAGCTGTGACCTCCCCAGGGCAGAGCAGAGGGGGAGGACCCCCCACTCCCCACCCAGACTCCCACGGAGCTGAGCGCCCCCAAGCCCCACCTCCTCAGCGCTCCGACCAATCGGGGGAGGAACGGGGAGTGGAGCAGCCAATGGGAGCGACGGGGATTCCGATACGCAGGTGGGGACGTGGGAAGCTCCCATATCAGTGAAGGGGGCACCCACATCCCCGCGGGTGGGCATATGGAGATGTGGGGGCACCCACAGCTCTGCTGTGGCTCCGATGTGAGTTCCCCACCCCCCAGAACTCCCCCATCCATCGCCACTCGCTTTTTTGGGGCCCTTTGGGCCACGGCTCATGGCTTGGACAGGTTTTACTCCTCGCCGGGGTAAGAAATCGCTGGGGGGGAGCACAGAAAGTTGTGGTGGATGCCAGGGGGGGCTCTCCCCTTCCAGTTTGGGTCTCACTTTCCTATTTCTGCCCCGTTTCTGCCTCCGGGTGATGCTCTCGTGAGAGGTTTTTGGGCTCTGCATCAGCCCCATGGCATCCCTTAAGGGATACCCCCCCTTCATTTCTCTCCACTCACGCTCACAGATCACCTCACCTCTTCATTTTTCACCCACGCTGCCGCGGGAAAAGCAGAAGCACCTTTCCCACGTTGTTTTCTTGTCCTTCTCTTCGATTAAAAAAGAAACAGAATAAACCAGGAAGAGGCCAGAGCGACGGCAAAGCCTGGTGTGAATTTGGTGCTTCATTGAGTGGGTTGGACGGCCCAAGCCCCACACTGCACTTTCCAGGTCTTGCCCTTCACAAAGGTGCAGAAGGGCTGGGGTTTTGCTTCTGCCTCTCTGGGCAGCCTGGGCCATGCTCCAGAACCCTCACACTCACAAACTTTGGCCTCATCTGCAGCTTGAACCTCCTGTGCTCCAGCTTGGGACCATTGCCCCTTGTCCTGCCATTGGCCATCCCAGAGCAGAGCCTGGCTCCTCCCTCCTGACACTGCCCTTTCCCAATGGATCCCCAGGAATGAGGGCACCCCTCAGGCTCCTCTGCTCCAAGCTCAAGAGCCCCAGCTCCCTCAGCTGCTCCTCAGCAGGAGATGCTCCCCAGTGTTCACTTCTCCAAGTGATAGCGCTTGGATGGTGAGGAAACATGGCAAGGCCACTGTCTCACCATGGCTGCCGGATCCACACCTCATCTCTGTGGCCCTGCTGGACTCTTTCAAGCAGTTCCTGTCCTTCTGGAGCTGAGGGCCCAGCACTGGACACAAGATTGCAGCTGTGGTGTGAGCAGGGCAGAGCAGAGGGGCAGGAGAACCTCTCTGCCCTACAACCACCCCTTCTCATCCACCCCAGGATGGCCTTGGCCTTCTTGGCTGTGATGTTCCAGAGCTCTGTGGCTTCGGCCGGGTCGGTTGCACCTGCAGCGGATGTGGTTCGGGGGAGAAAAACACATCACGGGCTCTGGCCTCGTGGTGCTGCTTCTGCCGATCCGTTCCCAAAACGGCCCCGCTCGGATGAAGCTGCCCAAGGCTCCCTTGGCACTCCTGGTGTGGAGCAGGGGCTGCAAATGGGGTTTTAAGGGGGGCTCCATCCCTTTCTCCTCTCAGAGCTGCCCCAGCAGACCCTGGCTGAGACCAAGCTGAGGAAAAGGACCCAGGAAAGCCCAGAGACGGGAGAAAGACTCCAAGTCCATGGGAAGAACAGCAAAAGAGCCCTTCAGAACCACAGGGGACCACCAGAGACCACCAAAGGACCCCTTGTACCAAGCGCAGTTTGATCCGAGGAGGATCCAGCAGATATTTAAAGGCATTATAATTACATCTAAACCGTTGTAACCCAGATTATGAAATTTCTGTGGACAAATACGCTGAAAAAAACGCCCGTAAACCCCATCCCTCGCACCGACGTCGAATAAAGAATGCCTGCTGCTCCACGTCCGTCGGTGTGAGGAGGTTTTTCTGTTCCCGGTTGCGACGACAAAGGGATGGACACCCCCGCGTTGGGGCATCGCTGCGGCCGTGAGCCCCCAGTCGGGGCAGCTCCTTTCTCCTGTCACAGACCCACGGAGCAGGCGGAGCGCCGCAGGTCGCCGTTGTGCAGGGACACACACGCACCTCGGCCTGGCACCGGCGTCCTGGGGCGCTAAGCACAGAGATTCTGGGGTGAGC
>NW_010179018.1:0-4365 GCF_000695765.1 Mesitornis unicolor
GAGGAACCTCCTGGACTGTGGCTGGCTGAGTAATTTCCCTCTGTCAGTTACCAGAGGGTCCACTAAAAGAGATGCAGCACGTGAGGCTGAGTTGCAGTCATCAAAGGCATGGTGCAGATAACTTAAATATATTTTCTGGACATAATTACATGTGAAAAGTCAATTCTGATTGCTCAGGGGTGAATTATGGGTGAACGTAGTCATGACCTTGCTCGGCAGTTTGCTGACAGTTAAAGTAATGCAGATCACACACACAGAATCACACAGAATCGCTCGGTTGGAAAAGACCTCAGAGATCATCACGTCCAACCACTCCTGTCTACCCCCTAAACCATATCCCTAAGTACCTCATCTACCCGCTCTTTAAATACATCCAGGGATGGTGACTCCACCACCTCCCTGGGCAGCCTGTTCCAGCCTCTGACAACCCTCTCAGTAAAGAACTTCCTCCTTATCTCTAACCTGAACCTCCCTTGGCACAGCTTGGTATCATTTCCCCTTGTCCTATCCTCCATCACCTGGGAGAAGAGACCAGCACCCACCTCTCTACAACCTCCCTTTAGGTAGTTGTAGGTGGTGATAAGGTCTCCCCTCAGCCTTCTCTTCTCCAGGCTAAACAACCCTAGTTCCCTCAGCCACTCCTCATAAGGCCTGTTCTCCAGACCCCTCACCATCCTTGTGGCTCTTCTCTGAACACGCTCTAGAATCTCAATATCTTTCTTATAGTGAGGGGCCCAGAACTGAACACAGTACTCAAGGTGCGGCCTCTCCAGTGCCGAGTACAGGGGGAGATGCAGACAAACATCTCATAGTGTTCAAGAATGACAATATTAAGATACATTCAATCCTGCTGAGTGAGAGCATTTAGAGAGAGGGAGCACATGTGGTCCAGCAGTGCCCACTTCCAATTTCTTTTTGTATAAGAGGAGCTCTATATTGTTGACACACTTTCTCCAGAGAAAGTCTTTGAGAAGGGACTTGCCAGCTTTTCCAACATCCATTTGAAAGTAAACACAAATGTTTTCCATTAGCAAATGCAGAAAGAGATGGTAGAGGAAATGGAGTAATATGAGTCTGAGAGCAGCCTGACAGAGCTGTATCATGACATTAGCCAGCCCAGATGTGACGTCAGCATTTAACAGGGTTCTGGGAAAGAGCTGGCAGTAAGCGAATGTGGAGGATAAAAACTATGTTTTAAATTATGCTAAAGAAACTGAATCTTCCTTCAGTCCCTCCATGACACTTAAATAATTTTCAAGCTCCCTTTTTCAAAAAAAATATGTTCTATATACTGATAAATAATAAATACTGATAGCACTTGCACATTTATTGCACTGTAATTACTTGGCTCTGACCCAAAATGAACATCCCTTTCCTTAATCATCTATAATTATACTCTCAGCCAAAATAATTCTAAAAGAAACATACACTTTATTTGTGTACCCAGTAATTAAATACTGTCCTGCCTAAATTGAAGTCAATGTAAATTATACCTAGTTAATGATATTTTCTTCATTCAATTTATCAAAATTCCACCCAATAAATAGGAAATAACCTATGATACCTACTTATTTTGGAATATATTGCTCACTTGATTCTAATAGTAATCAACATTTTACTAAACTAATATAAGCATTAATTTATTATCTTGAAACATAGACTTCTTTTATCCTTGGTTCCTGTGTGTGCAAGAGAAGATTTTTGATGCTCTTAATAGTTTATCTTATTGTCTTCAAGGAGTTGAGATAGTAAGGGCATACAATACCTATATTTATAATATAGTTACCTATATTATTATTGTACATGAAAATTATCTATGAACAGGTAAATGTTATGAACTGCCATTTTTACTTTTGATTTTAGAATTGATGCTACCATCTACTGCAGAATAAATGCAGCACAGCTACTATTACTGTACAATAGAGAGCTGCCAACTCTGACCTCTGTTACTCAAACTGATGTCTGCAATCACAGATATGCAATATGAAAGTAAATTAAAACCTCCATTGTATCTGTTCAAAGTAATGTATGATCTGTATGCAATTCCGGTTAGCACAGAATAAAATTTTCCACATTGAAGATGCCTTCAGAGCTTAATTCTGTCTGTTCTCAGTGCTTTTACTGAGAAACAACTGAAAGTGGTTATTAGCGAGAGACGACCTAGAGAAAATCATGAGGAAAAGCTTGAGACTGTGGCTGGAGTCTAACACCATATAGGTCAATGCTGATGGAGGACAGCAGTCTCTCATTCTTCCTTTGCCAACTATGCTGCACTAGTAAGTGTCCTTTATTACTGCATGCACTCAACAAGGTTACCTATGCTGCCTAGAGCCTGAAATATTGCTATAGAGTACATATTCAAACCCTGGAGTGCAGAGCTAGTGATGTGGGAAAAGCATACTACCTCAGATAGCTAAAACATGCAGAAGTCAAAAAAAGTGCACAGTGGGTAACTAGATTTGTTTGCTTATGGAAAACTGTTGTGAAGTAGAGGGCACTAGTGTTAGCATTTGTGTCTGAATCTGGAATCGTTTCACTTATGTTGTCCAGCACTTACAAACTATATTTGTTCATCAATTTGTTCATCAGCTGGTCCTTTTTTTTCCCAGAAAACATCAAAGATTCTTTTGAAGAAGAATCCTGATGTAAAGACAAGTTTGTAAGATCTCTTCCCTCTACTGGCAATGTGTGCAAAGTGCTCACCAGCCTCTGGGCAGGAATGTCTCTTTTCTTTTTTGTATTATCTTCCTGCCTCCTGCCCCCACACACAAGGCCAAGCACAGCTGACCTCTGGATAAAGGCATCGCAGAAAATCAGTTTCCCCTGAGTGACCACAATTAATATGCACTTCTAATGTCTCAGGTGCTCACATTGTTGAAATGTGTGTGTTTCTCATTCTCCTTTCCATTCAGAGTCTGGGCACTGCACCAGTATACTTCCCTGAGTTGCGGAGGCAGCTCAGGTAGGCTTCCTGAAATTCTTCCCTATGACAACCCTCTCTTTTTTCAGCAAATACTATTGCTGCAAATCGAATAGAATATGTGGCAATTTTCTACTGAAGGAGCAGGTGCCATCTCTGTGATAAACCTTGACTCTGAAGCCAGGGAAGCTAGCCTCTTGAACGCCATTTGGCACGGCTGACTCAAGAGCTGCTGCATACGCACAGCATATTGATCGATATATCTGCTTTTCAACTGTATAACTGAAGCTTTTGCTGGCTTCTGTCTTTACTTCCTGATGCATTGCTTTTAGAAAGCAACATTACATCTGTTATCTGTGTAAAACCAATTGTTCATGCAGTGAAACTATTCCCATTTGAGAGAGATATGCTGCAAAACTCAGTAAACACACATGAGAGAATACACATGGATGCAGGTCTCAGGCAGAAAAATAGGGACAGCCTTCTCATTATTCCCAAAATAAATTAAATCAGAGGATCTAAAAATACATAAAAACAAGTTTTCTGCTTAGTTACACTCCAAGCCTTTTGATACTAGACCTTTCAAACAAAACAGAAAATATATGGCTTTACTGGCATGTTACTTTAGCTAAAAAAAGGCCATCCAGGTCTAACAGCTGACTTCTTTCTTCAGCTCAGTTCAAACAAAGACTTTGCCCTGGCTTCCTCCAAGCTATTATTGCTCAGAGATGTGAAGGCAAAAGATCCATACATGAAAGATACAGTATGTGTTTCTACAATGAATGCGTTTTTCTCCCTCTTTACTGATGTCTGGCACTGCAGCTCTGGCCACGCTAAAAATATGTATTTGAATAGCAGAGCTCTTGATGTAATGCTTTGCCTATGTATCCTTAACCAAAGTGTTCACTGCCATTGTTAGTTGACTGAACTTGTTACATAATTCAGTAGCTGCCATAGGGCTGGAATGATCTGGGACACTGGATGAATACAAAGAGGCTGACATGACTGCAGTACATATGGTTTTACCTCTTCACCGAGGTGAAGAGCTCCAGAGCGGAGGACCACATCAGGGGTCCTTGCTGAAGTGACAAAAGCGACTAAACCGCAGAAAAAAAGAAAACCAAGCGTGAAGGCAAAAAGCTCAGGGAGAGAGAGGGTGTCCCAACCCACCCCCCTCAGAGAGGGAAACGTGAGCTCCTAACAGCCGTCAGCGGTCAGCGCTCACTCACCATGGGCGGGGGCAAGAGTGATGGTTAATCCCCTCAGGTAGAAAAGCAGCCCCCAGGGAGCGTGAGCGACCCGGATCACGGCGAACAGGACGTGGCACAGCAGTTCACACAGGCAGGGCAAGCAGGAAGGGCGCTGAGGCCCAGCCAGATCAGCCGGCAGAGAGCCGTGGCCTCCCAGAGCCTTGCATCCACCAAGGCAGACGCAGCTTGCCAGAC
>NW_010179019.1:0-470 GCF_000695765.1 Mesitornis unicolor
AAATATATATTTATAAGTATATATTTATAAATATAGAAATATATCTAGATATATATAAAAATATATACAAAACATATCTAAATAATGCTGTATTTGCATTCTGCAGAGTGTATCCAGGCAAAGGCTCCTACGTGCCACGGCTGCCGTCGCGCAGGAACATCACCGGGAGGGTTTGAAGAGGTAATGAGCTCGCCTGGTTCAATCTTAGTCCCTGTTCTTCCTTCCAGATCCTCCGTACGCTCTTAATTGATTTTGCTGAGGCTTTTTGAAGTCGGAAGCAGTGGTTTGCTCCCTTTCAAGCTTCCTTAGCTCGCCTTTATTCTCAAAGAGCTGCGGGATCAGAGAGACGGAGATTAAATTGGTTTTAAACGGAAACAATGTGCGGTCTGCTGGCATTATTCACACCTTGCTGCGCTCCTGCTCGGCACAGCCTCGTGCTTGTTTGTGGCTGGGGTGCCCCGGGAATTTGG
>NW_010179019.1:501-1479 GCF_000695765.1 Mesitornis unicolor
GGGTAAATGGAAGCCACCAAAAGCTGCCACCACTTACCCTCTCTCAGCTTCCCCCAGAAAATCTGGGGGTTGAGACCCTCGTTTCGTTGCTCTGCTACCTCCAGCTCCTCTAATCTCAGCAAACCTTCTGGGTGAGTCGTCTCACAGGCAAAATAGAAGCACCGGGGTTGACTTAAAGCAGCTCTGCTGCTGGGAAATGAATTTATTGAACCACGCTGACGCAGGAGTTTGAAATCCCAGCGGTCAAGGAGAGGGAAGGGCCCCCTAAGGATGCTCTTGCGTGAGGACCTGTGTCCCAGGAGCTTGTGTTTGGCTTCCCAAAAAGTGATCTGAAAGGGCTGTGGGATGCGTAGAGTCCTTCCAGGATGAAAACACTTCTATGCGAGGCTTACAGGGTGTATGTGTGAGGCTTGGACCCAGATCTCATGTCCAAGAAACATTGGAGGACATTTATGACAACTGCTGGTAGACATGGCCAGCACAAAGCTGGTATTTAATATTCGTTGTGATCTCAGCTGGTTTTGAACATAAACTGGGTCTGTGCACGTTCTGGGAGAAAGCATCAATGAAAACGGGCAGCTACAGAGGAAGTTGTACACACTGAATTAGGAGTTTCATTATTTTTTTTGAACCTTTGCCCTAAAAGCAGCACCAAATGCCACAGACGTGCGCTGAATGACTTCAGCTGTCAGCTTGTGCCCGAGGAGCCTCAGCCTTTCGCTTCCACGAAAGACTGAGGTTAAAACCACTGCGTTTTGCTTTTTCCCACAATTATAAACCAACTAAACGAGGGGGGAAACAAATAGAAAGCTGTTATTGCAAGAGGTTAAAGCCACCAAAGCAGCTCTGTGAGGCTGGTGGCCTTCAGGAGGGGACTTTGGGCACGAAATCCCGCAGAGCCACCCGCGCCCCCGTGATGGAGAAGGGACAGAAGGGGAAGCAGGCGGTGATGGGCTGAGACCAATGGGATGAGGTTGA
>NW_010179020.1:0-17679 GCF_000695765.1 Mesitornis unicolor
TATATAATAAATATAATAATAGCTCTCTGCCAGCCCAGGTGTTCCAAGGGAAGGAGTTTTTTTGCTGGCTTTGCTACACTAGCAGACCAACTTTTAAACATAAGACATGATATGCTTGGCCTATATTAACGGGAGAGAAAGTCTGTGTACTGATATGGTGCCTACAATAAAAGATCTTTCTGTTTTGGAACAAAGATTAGAGATAAATCCAGCCCTCCAAACCTTGAAACTGGTGGTAGAGGTTTAGATTCAAGGCCGCCTCTAATAATTGCTTTGAGGACTGGTTAAAACTGGATGCGTCTGCTTGCCAGGACCTGGGTTAGATCAGTGGTGGAGCTCAGCAGCTGTGATCACGCTGTAGGAGCTGCTTGGTAGCTCTCATCATGACTATGGTCCAAAGCAGCAGGGGACAAGAAAGGATTCCTGCTCTGCTGCCTGGAGCTGACCTGTTCAGCAGAGAAAAGCAAGGGAGATGCTTTCTCCTGTGGGTTTTTTAAACTTGTCTTGATCTTGCAGGAGCACTGGGCTTTGCTCTGGACAGATTCCCATTGCTCTGCTTTTGTTCAGCTGGTCCAGATCCCCTGGCAGCCTCCTCTGCATGATTGGTGTTCTCTGCTTCCCACCCTAGGCTGGTGTGCAGCGTGGCTGTGGGCTGCTGAACAACTGCCACTTTCCATTCAGTGACCAGCTGTCCTTCACTGGTGGGGAAAAGGGATTTATATGCACGACAAAGCAATCACTGGCACAGCCCAGAGCTGGGAGCCAGAAACGCTAGGCTCGTTTTTTCCTCCGTGTCTGATTTCTTGTACGACCCTGGATGTTGTGCATTAAAATTCACTCTGCCTCGCTTGCTCTGCCTCTACAAGAGGAGCTGCCTCCACTGGAGGGGTGTGATGAGGGTGAATCAACATTTCTTTGGGGTCACAAACCTGGAATTGGGTGGAAACGTTCAGAAGAAACATTTTTTTCCCCTAATTAGCAGAGTTTTATATTTTCTCATTTAAGTTCTGACAAAGGAGGGTTGGTGGGACCTGCCTGCCGGGTACCTCATGAGATTGGCTGTGTTTTGTGCTCTGTACCTGCCTGACTCTGCTGCAGGCAGGCTGCTCAAACTGGGCTACGATCCTTCTCATAAGGCACTGCAGCACGGTTGAGTTTTGTTGTGAACTGGAACAAACCCATCCTCTGAAACGCTGAAATTCCCCGTGTAGTTTAATTATCCTTGAGTTGGCCAGTGGGAGAAATCAAAGTCTCTGGATCTCTTCCTCACCGTTAAATATTAATACGGCGCGGCGCTGCTAGGCAGGACGGCATCCCCTCGGGTCAGCTCTGTGCAGAAGGGGCCATCTTGGCTGTGAAGAACCGGTGTGTGCAAGAGGTTGGGCGCAGGGGACTCGAGAGTGATGTGACTCGCTCCGACTCCTCAGCAGCTGAGTAGCGCGGGCTCCTGGCCCGTGCTGGGCCACGTTTCCCTTGCCACAGGCTACCCTCTGCCAGAGTCAACGTGTGCCGCAATGCTGGCATCCCTCGTCCCCCTTGAACTTGCCACGCATGGGGCGTTCTGTGAGGAGCCAGGAAAGGCGCACTGCCGGCCCCACATCCCCTTCACCGAGGGAAGTCATCGGTGTGTGACAGTGAGCCTGTGTTTTACATACGCGTTGGCTGCCTCTCCACCGCCGGCCCAGGTGCAGCTGCGGGCTGGGCCCAAGAGCCCTGGGGGCTCTGCACATCACGGGAAGGAGCATCGAGGTGGGGTGAGGACAAAAACAAAAAGAGAAGACACCTCCCCTTGGGAAACCTGGCCCTGGTGTGTAGGGTCTGCTCTGTCTTCTGCATCCTGCCACTATGTCCACACTACAATGAGCTGGGCCAGGGCCAGTTGGAGTACCCATGCTCTAGAGTGGTCTGCATGCAGGAACAAGGCAGAGGCACGCTGGTGAGCACTTGGAAAGACCTAAAAAGCCCAGCTAGCATTAAACACACTAAGGAGGCTTCCCCCATTTTCTGGCAGCTTGGAGTATTTTCCTTTCCTGTCTTCCCATGGAAGCTTTCCAGTCCCACCATGTGCCCACCCTGCAGTGATGAGGTGACGGTGCTGTGCGCGGCTGGGCCTGTCTTGCTCCTACCCTGCTGGCTCGGGTTGGTGTAACACCTCGGGTGGTTGCTGAGGGTCAGTAGTCCTTGAGGCACTATTGCTGTCTGCACAGGTCAGCTCAGAGCTCTCCTGAACCTCTGTGCTGGCTGCTCTCCTAGGTTTGGCAGCAGTATTGGCATCGCCCCAGTGGGAGTGTTCATTTTTTTTTTGCCCCCCGCTGCTATGTTTCTTTTTCTTGCTCTTCCAGAGATGACAGATGTGAAGCCAGGGCTGCGTTTGAGTCAGCTCTCTGTACGTAACAACCTGTGGCTCGTGCTGCAGCCGAGCACCTCTCTTCAAAGCAGTGTGCCAGCATCCACCAATTAATCCTCATTCCCCTGTGGGCCTGTGGGGTGACTCAGTGCCTCGTGCTGTTATGCCGAGCAGCAAAAGATCAAAGGCATTGGAACTGGGGAAACCCTGGGATAGCGCAGAGTTGTTCTGTGCCTGCACATGTGTAAACGCTTGGTCTTGCACACTTGTCTCCAGGGCAAGACCTGAGCAAGAGAGAAGGCTTAGTTACTATAGGTAACAGAGTAATAGAGCTGCGGTGATGGTGCACGTTCCCCTTGGGCTTCGTGACCCCCAGCGACCTGCCAGACAGGCTGTGCTGGCGCGGCATGGTGGCCCTGAGGAAATGCAAACAAACCCCAACACCTGGCCTTGGGTTGCTCCAGCATCCATCGTGCTGCCATGCATGAGCTGCTCCTGGGGATGGGAAGGGGAGTTGCTTGCGTGCAGATGTTGCATAATACTGACCTAGTTCCAACACAAGTTTGCGGACTGAGGAGCATTTGCCTGGCCTTGCAGGAAAGAGAAAACCCCTCCGGGGCCAGGGCTGCTGCATCCGTGTCCTCTGCTCCATGTTACGAAGGAGATGAAACGTGAAACCTGTGCTTTCTCCAGGACCTGTCTCTTCCCAGGTTGCACGTGGAGCATCACCTGCATGAGTCCCCTCTGCCTGTGTGTGAGCTGCGGTTTGGCTGAGCTCAGCCTCTGCATAGGACTAATACATAGTGATGTTGTCCTATAAATTATATAGTCGGTATGTTCGCCATCTGCTCTGCGCTGAAAGCTGAGTGTGATTGAGACCTTCCCCGCTTCCCAAAGCTTGACTCTCTTGCCAAACTTGAAATGTGTGTGGATCTCCCATAAGTGGTTCTGATTGAATCAGGTAAAGAGGGAATTTTTTAAGCAGTCTGCGATGTTCCTTGCACCCAAAGTGAAAGCAGAAGCATAGGCCAGCATCCTATTACCATGAGTCTGAGTAAAAAGTGAGTCTGATTTCATGTTAATTAGGTTCTAAAGGGAGCAAATCTTGATTGCAGTGGTCATACCGAATAGTAATGCAAAAAGCAAAGGAAACCCCAGAGTGATTAATATGAGAAGGGGAAATAAAGACAGTCATGGAGGAAGAAGGAGTTTGAGGGGGACTGAATTGCTCTGCTGCCCAAAAGCAGAGGGGATTTGAATCAGATTATCCTCATTAGATGTCCCTTTAAAGTATCATCAAGCCAAATGAATGGTCTGGGGGAGAGCTTGCAGGCATGATGTCTGTAATTATCACCAGGGATTTACAGTCCTAGTTATCTAGCTTAGAGACAAGATTATTAGGGGGTATAAAGCTGTATCTGCCCTCAGCTACTAATGTGCATTTTTTAGGTTGGGTGATGGGAGATGCTGCTTTGCTGCACGGTCCCTCAGAGGCCTGCCTGTATTCTCTGGTGGTCCAGCCCTCTGCTATGCTGTGTGTGCAGCCTGGAAGGGGAAGGCAAGTGTGAGCCAGGAAGCTGTAGTGGTCAGGAGATGTTCTCTGGGGGTGGATTGGCAGCCTTCCTGGTGGGCTGTGGCAGAGGGGCAGGACCTCACTGAGACTGGAAGTGGGGGAAGGGATCTTGGAGGGGTCATTATGTCCACCTGCCTCAGCATCTCACTTCCTGCGGCAGTCTGTGCTGGTGCAACTCATCTTTCGTCCAGCCAGAACCTCTGGGGCCTCAAAGGCTCAGAAATTGGTGGAGCTGTTACAGAAGGAGCCCCTTCAAGCTGGGAGCCACCTTCAAGAGACAACCTTCCCTTTAAAAGGGAATTGATGGACTTTGTCCACAGGTCCTTGGCGGTCAGGGGGTGAGCATGGCATGGCGCTGCTGGTGGTCTCTTTCCACCTCCCCAGCTCTGCAACCATAGCAGCCCATTGCCCTTCCCTTCCTCTCCTTCCCCACCCAATGCATTGCTCCCCTGTTGCTTCTCCAGGTTTTGGAAGAGTGGCTGAGGCATCATGCCCAGATGCCAGCCAGGAGAGGAGGGGCACAGGACAGATCCTCCTGTCGGCTCTCTCCTATAGCACATCCTTAACATCGCTATTGAAATTTGTAATGTTATTCAGCATTTAAGCTGGCTTTTTTTACACCAGGCTGGTACCTAAAGCTCCGTGAGAAGCTGGAGAGCGGTGTGGAGGTACATGGCAATGCCATCGCAAAGTAATGAAACACTATTGGTGCGGAGGCGCTTTGACGGGGGAGGGAGGAGAGAGGAGTCTGTCAGCCGGCAGTGCAGTGGTGACGAGCTCGCTGCCGGAGGCGGCTGGTCGGCTGCAGGGCCCGTTTCGGCTCTGCAAAAACACACTTCCTTGCTCCTCATCCCGAGCTGGGGCTATACTCATGTCCAAACACGTGCCACTAATTCCTCCTGCGGCACTGCATCCCTCTCAATGCTCTGGGGCTTAAACCAGCTCGAGTTTGGCATCTGACCAGTCTCGTAGCCCATAGTCAAAATCCTTGTGGTGACAAACGGAGAAGTCAGGGCCCCCCGGCAGTGGGGGTGAGGGTGGCCTTGCACATACTGCCCCTGCCCGGGGTGGTGGAAAGCTGTGGGGCAGACACAAAAACCGGCTCGGGGACCCATTTCTGGAGCCATGGTTAGTGCTGGAAACCACACGGGCTTTTGTACCAGTACTTCTGTGTGAGCTGTTGTAATCTGCAGGTGCCACAGGAGTTTTTGTGGGCTTTTTTGGTGCATTCTGTTCCCCGTTTGAGCTGTGCTTTAAGTTACCCAGGCATGCTGCTGGTTTTCAGCGTCTCTGTTAGGATGGCTCCAGTGGCCACTGCTGGGGCTGGGCTGCAGTCATGGAGGGCAGTGGGGTGTTACTGGTGTGGGAGGAAGATGGGTGTTTGGATGACAGGCAGCAGAGTAAATCACAAAAAAACTAGTACAATCAGGGCAAACATAATTTCTTCTTTGTTAGAATTGCTTTCAAGCACCTTCCTATATCCTCAGGTTGCCTTTTGGGTCAGATGTATTCACCAAACCATTCCCACACATGAGCTGTGAGCAGTTCATTATAACAAAGCACTATGCAAAATGCAATGGGGGCTGCTCAGTTTAGTTTTGACTTCCAGGCTGACCCAACCGGTTTCCTGTCCCTTGCTGCTGGAGCAGGCTGCGAAGGGCTCAAAGGGAGACAGGCCTTCGCCTTCAGTGGGCTTTGATTTTTGTCTCTGGATCTGTCTCCTGGAGACCTCTGTGCTTCAAGAGTGCAGCAGGCAACAGGGGCTCCTGCTGCAAGTGCCCGGGAGGTTTCTCACTCAACCTGGTGTGCCAGGGAGGTTTCTGCCCTGGCGTATGCATGCCTGAACCAACTGAACCCATCTGCTTGGACGTTTGTAGTGCCATTTGTTTCTGTTTCAGTGCTGGAGGTGCTATCTGGCTCTGCCAGGGCACGTGAATGCTCCCTAACCATCCACAGGCAAAACTGGGGGGGCCACATGGCCTCCCCCTACTGAAGGTGGTCAGCATGAGCTCCCACCCATCCTTAGGCCAGAAGAGCCAGGCTCAGCTAATGGTGCATTGCTCATGACACAAGGGGACCTGTGGGAGCCCAGGCAGTGTCTGGGAACCCAAACTTTGCTAAAAGAGCCCCCCACACTCTGCAGAGCAGCAAGAGCAGCCAGCGCACCAGCTGGAAACACCCCTCGCTCCCTGCCACAGCCTGCTCCTGGAAGGGGAACAGTCCACTGTAGAAGCCTAATTTGGGTGCTTAGCATCACCCCTGGAGGGTCCAGGTCCCCTTGCAGGGGGAGCCAAGGACACCTGCTTGTTTTTCCCTTAACCTCGTGGACATTCGCAGCTCCAGGGGCTTTTAAACAAGAAGAGAAGGAGACAAACAATCTTCAGCAGAGCTGGTGCCACCAGGGCACTGCCCCACACCAAAGTCCTCATGCAGGTGGCTGAGCAGTGCCACAAAAATAGTTGGTAAGAAACAGAGTGCTTATGGAGGGCTCTGGGTTTAGGGTGTTGGTGAATCTCCTGAAACCTCCATTTTCTCACCTTATACCTAAAATCTTCCCAGATTTTGGCCCTAAGCCTGGCTGGCTTTGCAAAGGGAGAGCAAAGAGAGAGCTGGGGCATCCCAGTGGATCCCAAGGAGAATGTTTGTGCTGGAGTCGAGAAACTGGCTTCTGAGGACCATAGCGGGACCTTTCAGGAGCGGGTGCTTCTCACAGAGGCACCAGGAAGAGGTGCAGGGGTGAGGTGCCAAACATTTTGGGGTTTGGCTCCAGCCAAAGCCTTCCAGCGGCACCATCTGGACACAAGGCAGCTGTCAGGCTGCAGTGAGGCGTTCCCGGGGCATTGGGTGCATCCTGTCAGAGCTTTGTCCCAAGGTGACTGGGTCTGCTCGATAAACACCTCACGGCATCTCTGATTGACAGGCCTTTGGGTTTCCGCTGCTCACGAGCACAAGGTGAACTTTCGGTGGGTATTTTCTGCTGCGGGCGGTGCTGCAGGCGCGTGCGTGAGTCACTTCACCCACCCCTGATGCCAGGGGAACCGCTCACACATGAGTTCGGGCGCTCACGTGTGCACGAGCACTTTTAGGACACCGCCATCCCTCCCTGCTCCCAGGATCGCTGGTGCTGCCCTGTCCCTTGCTGGGATCCCAGCCGCCAACCTCAGCTGAAGCGGGACCTCCCAGGGCATGGCTGGAGCAAACAGCACTGGAAATGTAGCTCTCTGACTCCAGGATGAAGACATAATTTTTAAATAGCTCGTTTGATATCTTTTCTGGTTTATTTGTTTAATAAAAACACTTAGTTAGCCCAAGTCCCAGGCTCCTGGGGCTTTCATTTCTCTGCAGAGGAGATAAGAAAAGCGCATTTCCTTATCCAGTGAGTCATTTTTTCTGCTCTTTAATTATGCATTTGTGCTATTATCAAGCGTATTCAGCTCTTTAGATGCAAACAGTTCAAACTACTCACAAAGCCTTAAATTTTTTTGCTGCCAAAACAGTCAACCAACATTACAAAGGGCAAGGGAGGCAAAGATGGGGTGCCGGCTGATGCCTGGAGCTGGCCGGGCAGCCTGGGCCGCACTGGTGAGCAAGAGCACGTGCGAGTGCCACTGGGGAAGTCAGCGGTGATTTTCTCCATGAGTAAGCGCTATCATGTGTAAATTCAAACATCATTTGCTTGGCCCAAGGAGGAGGAGGACGGGCCAGGAAGGGAGCGTGGAAAAGCTGTAGAGGGGGGAAAAAAAAGGGCTCCGAAAAAGGGGGGGAATAGGGTAAGATCAATCACAGCGATCCAGCTGCAACACCCTTCCATGTAGCAGGACCTGGGAGCAATTTATTTGCAGGAAGACATCACAGTTGCCGTCCCTGGGCTCCCCACCATGCATTTGCAACTTCAGGTTTTTCACTTCAGGCACCGAAATGGGAGCCATTAGCTCCTGAGCTCTGTGGTAAACCTCGCTCTTCACATCAGAAGCAACATGTAAGGTACCATGGTTTGGGCTTTCCCCAGTGTGCATATTTGACCGGAGTGGTCACAGTGTTAATCTGTAAACGTGGGACACCAGATGCCAGGACTCATTTCCGACCCTGCATTGAGCCAAACAGGGAGGAGAGAAGGGAAGGAGAGGAGCAGGGGGAAAGTGCTCAGAACTGGCCTGGAGCGACCCTGAGATTTTCTTCTGTGACCCCTCAGCCCTCCCTGCTGTGGCCTTCTGACCCCCCAGAGATGCTCTGGGTGCACCCAGCCTCTAGACACGCACCCCTCCTGCTCCTGTGCTTGCACCATAGCCCTGCGCCTCGCCTGGGACACACGAGAGGGAGGGAGCTGGGTGAGGTGGGATACAGAGAGATGTCCTTCCCCCACACACAGGGAGGCAGAGGATGCTGAGCACAGGGCCATGCCAAGAGAGGGAAGTGCTTGGCGTGCCCCTGCTCGCTCGAGGAGTTTTACTTTGACTAAGGCAGAGGGGGAATAACTGAGTCACAGGCATGGGAATGGCAGCCGAGTTCTCGCAGCTTCTCGCAGGAGCCCGCAGCCTCCCGGGTTTGCCATGGCCATCCCTGCTGGCACAGGGTGCTCCCTGGCATTTTGGCGCGTGTGCATGTGCGCGAAGGGCAAGGGAGCGAGTGGTTGGGCACGATGGCTGGAAGGGGAAGTGAAATTGTGGCAGGCGTGGAACCAGTGGGCAGTGACTGGTTTTGGTCGGGACTTTCACTCGCCCAGAGCCCCACGGCGCTCAGCGGAGAGGGCTGAGGCAGTGCTAGGGCCACTTCAGCACTGCCCTGGTACAAGTCACCTTCCAGAGATGCTGCTGGCAGGGAGGGACACTTGGCAGGGGTGCCAGGAGGGGCCCTGCTGTAGGGCAGCTCCTGCCCTGTGCAGCATGGGGTGCTGGTGCTTGGGCTGCGACCCAGTGCAGGGGAGCTGTCACCAGCATTTCACCTGGGGCTTCAGGGGGTGGGGTGTAGAGGCTGTGGGCTCAGCTTGTCCAAAAGTCATTGGAGAGGGGCAGGTACATCCAGGGACCAAGTCTCAGAGGAGCTCGGTTGCCTGGTTGGGGACACCTGGTACTCTGTCATCTGGAGCCAAAGCATCCTTTGGCTTTCCTCCTCCTCCTCCCCTACCAGCCTCAGTCCAGCACTGCAAGTGGCAGAGACCTCACTAGAAGAAGTCTGGAGGCCGTGGCTGCTGCAAGGATGAGGATCCAGTGGTAAAGCCCCATTAGGGCTCTCCTGACCAGGGTAGGTCTCCTGAGCTGCTTCCTCAGCTGAGAGCAAGCCAGTAACTGTGGCTTTCTTTCCTAGAGGGTGAAGGAAAAGGGGATGTGACTTTTGTTCGGCAGGAGAGCCACCTGCAGCATTGAAATCCATCACTTATTTACTTCAGATCTCAAGCATCAGGCTTTGACCTGCGGGTACTGGTGGCAGAAGACTTCTCCTGCTTATGAACAGGAACATCTAAGACCATCAAGGGTTTATTTAGTCCCTTCCAAGGGTATGGGCACTGAACTTGCTTGGTGTGAGCTGCTTTGCCGTGCCCTGGGCAGTTACTGAGCAGAGCCAGATCTGAACCCCAAAGAATGAGCTGTGGTGCCAAGGGGCTGGGAGGGCCCCTGCCACAGGTCTAGGTCTGGAATGGAGAAGATGGAGAGAGCACCATCATCAGTGGGGATGGAGAACACACACCGGTCAGCCTGCCCATGCAGAAATCACTAACAGGCCATGTGCTAGGGGGCAGTGGGAGCTTTTAAAAGGAGAAATCTCCATGCCCTTGCACACTTTTCTCCTCTGGTCCTTTTCTGCATTTTCCATCAAAGCCAGATTTGTGGCTCTAGGACAGAATCTTGTTAAGATCTGGGCACAGGAAAGCCTCCTGTAGGCACCGGAAGATGCCACGGGGATTTTTTGCTGGCCAGCAAGGGAAGGTATGGCCTGAGGGACATGCCTGGGCTGGCAGCGATGTATGGGTGGACTGGGGAAGGGTGAGGGCCAAGGAGGTGACACCATTGGGCTGGGACACCGTGCTGCTGGGCATGGGATGCTGTGCAGCTGGGGCACGCTGGGGGCTGCAGGGATTTCAAAGACATATTTTGGAGGAAAGGGGTAGTCTGAGGGCGCATTGTACAGGCAGGCGGGGTAGGGCTTGGGCGCTCACTCTCCTCCTCCCTGGTGAAGATCCGCCCCGGGGCAAGCGCAGCGGTCTCGGTCCCCAAGGGAGCCGACGCAGCTTGACAGACTGTATCTCCCTCTGCCACGGGCCTCAGGGCGCTGCAATTTCACACTTGGGCGGCCCCTTCGCCACCACACCATGTGGGAGCAGGGCTCTCACTCCCGCTCCGCCATGTCCTCATCGGGAAAAGCCACCGCTGCCTCCTCCTGCCTCTCCTCCCAGTGCTTCGACCTCCTGACCAAGTCCTGCGTCAAGTGCTCTGACTTGTTCAAGGACAACGCAAGTAAGGGGACGAGGACAGCCGGGGACTGAGCACCCTGGGGCTAGGCAGGCCAAGGGGCTGGAAGCACCCCAGGGCGGGCAGGTGGAGGGGATCTTCTCCTGTGGATGGCGATGGAGGTGGCGATGGAGGTGGCGATGAAGGATAGATGACTGCCTTCATCTGAAGGAGGAGGAGGACAAGGGAGGAAGACTGCAGCCAGTTAAGCGAAGGGAGCACGGCACAGGGAGGGGAGGGATGATCCAGCTCAGCGCAGGGCCTACAGCCTTCCTCAGGTGTGACTGTGGGAAGAGCAGGACACCCCCATCTCCCACCACCCAGGAACAGCAGTGGGTGGGACAAGGGTCCCGCCAGGCAGGGGGATGGTGTGTTGTGTTTGGTGGGTGGGTAGCAGTGAAGAGCTCCTCTCCTTCCCCGCCACCATAGCCCCAAGGTGGGTAACACTGCTGCCCTCCTTCTCTCACCCCAGCTCTCCCCTTCCTGACCCTGCTGACATCTCGTCCCACAGCAGAGCCCGCTCGTGCGGTGCCCACCTCTGCCCTGGCGCCCACCCTCCCCTCGGCGGACCTGCCCAGCACCCTCCTGATCTTCGGGGTCCCGGCGGTGGTGGGGTTCATCTTGATTCTGGCTACTCTCTTGGGCTTCCTGGCCTGCAAGGTGGGGAAGTGGAGGAGGAAGAGGAAGGCGGCGGACAAGGAGGATGAAGGTAGGAGACCTCTTGCTCTCCATGTCACAGCACCCCACAGCTCACGGGGCACAGGGAATCACTTGCTGCTGCCTCTCTCAAGGCACATCCTTGTCAAGACTGGCTCCTCTACCTCAGCATGGGTTCCCCAGGCACCCTGGGGTATTTTGGGGCAGCTGAGCCACCCCCTGAGTTATGATGTCCTGTGTCCCCTGGGAACCCACGCCTGCACCTGGCTTCCAGTGCGACCCCGCTGAACTGTCCCTCCCTTTGTCAGGTCTCCCTGTGCCTTTGTTTGCTTAAAGCACCCGCTGCCCCATCCCCTCTCCACAGGGGACACGTACAGAGCACTGGCGAGTTGCGTCTCCCTCTCCTCCAGTAGCCAGAGGGCCATGGATGGAGTGGAGGCTTCAGAGGGAGCCTCTTCCTGCAGCACTGCACATGGGGGTCCTGTGTTGACCACCCAGCCTGGCATTGCTGTTTGGGATGTCCGGCACCCTCAGATGCATGCCCCAAGGACCTCAGTGGTGTGATGGCCACCCTTGTTGGCAGGACACTGCAGCACTACCTGAGGTCGTCTCCAAAGGCATCAAAAATAGGGCCGGGGGTGAGGGATGGGGCTGAGCCTTTGCTGGTGGGGTATCTCCAGGACGGAGTGAGGTGACCCACCTTGTTGAGGCATCAGCCAGGGACCAGGGAGCCATTTCCTCCCATGCGGACCCCTGCCCTGGCTCTGACTCAACCCTGGCCACTCTTCTCAGAAATGATCTGGGGTGGCTTCACTGCTCCCTATCCCCACGTAGCGGGTATGGCCCTATGGGACCCATATGAGGGGTGATGCTGCCACCCACCACTGCCTGGGTGGGTGCCCTCAGGGGGGCAGTGGGGCCGGGGGCAGCCTGTCCTCACACCCCAACTTGCCTGCACGCCTCCAGTGGTGACTCACACTTATGGGGAACAACATTACCTGGGGCTTCTCGCTAAACCGAGTGCGGCTGTGACAGCCCGTGACGCACACGCCCGGGAAAAATACCAAGAACGAAAGAGGAGGGAGAAATCCAGTGGCGAGAGAGATCTGGCTGTGATGGAGAGGAGGCATCCCTCAGATGCTTCCCTGCCACATGCCCTGGTCCCTGTCCCCCCTGGGTGCAAGACCACCGCCGCAGCGCTGGATGTGTGGGAAGTCACAGGGATCTCAGGGTTGGTGGCACGAGCCCGCATTCGAAGCGTGTAAACAAGTCTATTTTTAAGTGAGAGGCAGTCGGGGAGGGCGAAGCCACTGAGGGCTGGGCTGCTCTGCCGCCAGCAGGGTTTAGCAAGAGGGCTCGAAGTGCAAGTGTGAGTTTCTGCCTTTCCCTGCTGTTTTTCAGGGAGGAGGGGAGGAAACTCCATTGGTTGTAAGCAGAAGGAGCTCTGCAGCAGGAGAGATGTGCTGGAGACCTTGTAGGCTCCTCCTTCTCCAGCCCCATCTTCCTCCCCCATGTGTCCCCAGGACCCTCTCCCCAGGACCTGCCTGGCTTCACTTTGTGAACCCCATAACCCTCTTTTTTTGTCCTCTCCCAGCAAATGTGGATGCTGCCACTGCCCTGCCCAACCTGGGATGCCAGGACCCTGCCATGCTGGAGGGAGAGACCCAACTGGCTCTGGCCCCATGCCCCCATCTCAATGGAGGCCTGCAGATGCCGGGCCCACCTGGGAAAGCTGAGGCGAAGTGGAAGCCATGTTGCCGGGGCAATGCTGACGGCGACATCGTCCTGCTCTCCGACATGTACCTCCGGCGTGAGGAGTGCAACCACGGCTTCCCACTGCCCGCCACCGAGCTGGGGGCTGCAGCCCTGGTCACCACCAAAACCACCCAGAACTGCTCCAGCGAGGAGAGAGCCTGAGGGCAAGGGGAATGGGGCTGGAGCATTCCAGCTGCTCCCTGTGGATGCTCAGAGCCCGTCCCTGGGGCCAGCTTGGATGGATGTGAGCTATCTGAAGACTGGGTTTTGCCTCGAGCAAGAGCACCCTTCTAGGATCTTAGGTCCTTTTCCACTTTTCCATTTGTGCTGAGTCCCAAGTTACACTTGTAAGCACTGGAAGAAGCCAAAACGGATCACACCGAGTTACGTCAAACTACCCACAGCTGCTGCAGCCGTGCCATAGGGAAGAGACAGAGGAGACATGGCCAGCGAGGACAGAACATGGTGGGGACTGCTGTGCCATTTGTGGGACTACCCAGGATAGGTTTGCTGCTGGATGGGCAATTCCTGGGGACTTGGGACTTGAATAGCAGAAAGAGGTGGGGAAAGGAAGATGGAGAGGAAAGCAGGGAGTTACCTTAGGATCAAGTCCCACACTGCTGCCATTAGCTCAATTTTTGCTACTGACCTCAATAAAAGGAGGCTTGCGGCCATGCAGAGCAAGGCGCATCCAGCATCTGCTCCATTCACGGTCCTGCCTCCCCCTCGTCTGCTCACTATAACATCCAGGTCTCTCCTCTCTCTGGGGCTCTCACGCCGTGGCAGGCATGCACTGGCACTCATGGGAACCCCCTCTGCAGCCGGGTACCCTGAGGAGGGGAAGCAAGTTTATCTTAGGCAGGGAGCAAGGGAGGGAAGAGGGGAAAAAAAGCTGTCTTTGCTCTGACCTACAATCGCTGAAGTCAGGGAGGACCAGGGGCAGGCAATGGAGACTGCTGGTCTAGAGGAGCTCCATGAGCTTGTCATTATGGCCCCAGACAACCGTCACTTCAGCTCACTGTGGCTGCAGAAATACCACGTGTCACTTGCGATGACAGGGCTCCCAGTGATGGATGCTTCCACATCGCGCAAAACCAGGCAGGGAGTGATGCGAGCGTAGGCGGGATGACTTAATTTATGTGAGTGCCTTTGAGGCTCTGCCTGTGTGCCAAAGCTTGCCGGCAGTGCTGGTCCAAGGCATCTCTCTGTAGATGGTCTTGCTCACCCGCCTGCAAGTGGCTTTACTGTGGAGGAAGGGCTCTGCTCTGGAAACAAACTCGTTAGAGTGGGATTGCTGTTTCCAAGTAATTACAGCGGCTGGTCCTCCTGGCTGAACAGAGCCTGGGCAACAGCTTGGGTGAGAAACTCTGCTGGCCCCAGAGCAAGTGGTCAGGCACTTAAAAGTGCCTGGGAGAGGTGGTGGCCTCCTTGCCCAGGAGGCTCTGGGGACTGAGCAGTGGTGGCCAAAGAAGGTATGGGAGCATTGCCATCAAGTGTCAGCAGGCCACCAAGGTAGAATCACCCACTGGTCCCTCTAATAACAGAGGTGATCCTCTGCCCGAGCGCTGGGCTCCCAGTTCTCCACAGCTGCCGTACTGCCCGTCAAAGGAGGGGCATCCCCACAGCACGAATTCGGCAACTTTTCATCCCTGTGCTCCACACCAGGACCTATGAAGTGACTTTGAGCAATCTTTGTACATCTGGAGTGGGGAAATGAGCTGAAGTCAGGCCAGAGGACATTTTGGCACTGGAAGAAGGACTGCTTATGGGAGGCAGAGCAACTTGCTTAATGGGAGACAGACAGGGAGCAGGACTGTCAGGCTCCTCTCCCACTCTCCCATCGGTGACCACCACAGCTCAACCCTAACCAGCGTGGCTATTTGAAAAAGAAACTCCCTTACAAATCCTCTTGAAAAAGCCCTTTTTGTCTGCTCAGGTAAGGGCTTCTGTTCTCATTTCTGCTAGAGTTTCAGCCAGGCGTCTCCTATACGGGACACCACCAGCATCCGCAGTTCACAGAAGCAGCATTTCAATCCACATTGGATTCCTCAGCTGCGGAGTGCCCCTCCGAGCCACTCTCTTATGGCATGTGGATGTCTTCTGTGCCTACCGCCTGCCCGAGTGCCAGCGTGGTGGGGCAATGCTTCCCCCCTGCCCAGCCTGCCTGGGCCTGGAGGTGACCCCCCTCTGTGTACGCTTCTCCCTCCATCCTTATGTCCAGGGCAGGGGACTGTCCATCTTGTCTGCATGGAGAGCAGAGGGAGACCAAAAAATATGGCTGTAAAAATGAAAAAATAAAGTGAACCTGTTGCCAGCGCACGCTCAGGGGTCTGTGTGAAGTCCCTGTTGCCCTGGTTTCAGGAGTCTCTGCCACGGTGGTCTCAGAGGATACTACAGGGCCTTGATCTGGAGAGGTTCCCTCTGCACTGACTTCACCAGCATAGTCAGGGACCAGCCAAGCTTGGCCACCTCCATTCCCTCCTTAGCCACCCTGATGGGATGGAGAGCGGGGCGAGTGGTTTTTCGGGGGCGGGGTGTTGCCCATCTTTGACTTTCCACATCAGTTTCTCACTTCCCCCTGTGAGGCAGGAGCTGTGCTTCCTCCTCAGCCCACTGCCCGCACAACTGCCTAGAAAGGCCGGGGAAACCAGGCTTTACCTGGCCACAAGGGTGCGGGGTTTCGGAGAGAGCCAGGGGAAAGTCTGAGGAAACCCCAAGGCAGGAGGAAGGAGCTGAGGCTGAAACTCTCCTCACTGCAAAACCACCTCAGACGTGTCCCTACCAATTTCAACCCACCCACCCCCCTGTGAAAGAAGTCATGGTGGTATTTGAGCTTCTGCAAGTCCCACCAACCAAGTTTTCGGTAAAGTACAGAAGCCTTGGTGCCCCTAGCAATTGGTGGGTGGCTTTCATCCCTGGTCCTAAAGGTCTGGGTGGCCAACAGACCATGGTGGCACAGAGAGAGGAAGCAACAGGGGTACCCTAGTCTTCTCCTGAAGCCATCAGTCGTGTCTGCCAAACCCTCCTCAATCCCACAGCCTCCCCAGCCGCCAAAGTGCTCGGCTTTCCTCTGCCAGCGTCCCTGTCTGGGTCTTTCCCCCTCACTTTCTCCTCTCTCCTCCTGTTGCTGGTTCACCCACCAGTTTAGTCTGATACTTCATCCATGTGCCCAGCTGTTCCAGCCCAAAGCACTCCCCACAGACATCCCACAGACCTGTCTTGTCTCTCTAGGGGCTTTCTATGAGTGCTGGACCTTGACAGAACAAGCAAGGTAGGCAGAGTAAGGTGAGTACCATTTTATCTCATGCACAAAGCAGTACTCCGATGGCCAACATCCAACAGGGGTCACTCATTTCTGGGTGAAGGCTCTGATCCCCCTACTTGCTGCATGGACATCCCATCACCCACTCATGAGGCATGGACCTCATTGCACTCCATGGGACCCTTCCCCACCACCTGCTTCCCACTGCCAGCCACTGCAGAGGGACATGTGGGAGCCCCTGAGATCCCCAGGGAACACCCGTGGAAGGCTATGGGTGACCATGAGGGGCCAGCAGCCCTGGAGCATCTGCCATGAGGTGGCACTGACAATGCACGCTGGCCTGCATCACTACAGGGGAGCTGCATGGGAGGGTAAATGCCAAAATGCAGCAAGGGGAGCTGGGGAGGGCCAGGCAGGTTGATGGCCAGCCCTGCTTTCACCAGACAGAAGGGTAACAACTGAGTCTGACTCTGTCCAGCTATGCAGTCCATCACCATGGCTTTTGGGCTGCCCGAGAGAAATGGCTGCTTGTGGCTGGACACCTGTGGGCAGGACAAGCATGGAGTGCTGGGACTACCAGAAGCAGAGCAGGATGCAGCGAGCTCTGCTGTGCTCCTTCCCCCAGCAGCACTGAGCACCTCTACCAGCCCCAGGACTTGGACCTGCCAGCCTGCACCTCCCTTCCCTGTCATCCTCTACCAAAAAAGAAATCACCACACTACCCGCCAAGCTCCCCAGCTGCAAAAGGCCCCAGTCTGGGAAGAAGAGGCCACCCGGGCCCCTGTGCCAGGCTGTCAGGGGACCATGGCCTTTCTGATCCCGCTCATCAGCATCCCTCTCTAATCGCTACCCACTGTCTAATGACAGTAATTAGGAGGAGTGAAGCTGCCTGGGGACTGGAAGCGCTGACAGAGTTGGGGGAGCCAGATGGTGTTCACACTTAAGGAAAGAATTAAAAAAAAAAATAGAGGAAAATAATACCATTTTGCTTTGATCAGGCTTCCTTTCCTTTGCTTAGTGTCAGGATTGCTTTGGTCCACAGGCATGCTGGGGAGATGCTGAGATTTGGCACTGGCCGCCTTCTCCCCCCACCCCATCTCCAGGTGTTCTAGGGTGCTGGGGGAGTGGTAGGAGAGGTTACTGTGCCCATCTAGGTGCCCTGCGAGGAGGGGGTTTCCTCACTGCATTTGTGGGCCGATGGTCTCCCCTGGGGCCGCCCCCGCTGCTCCCCACTTTGCTGGCTGGGCTCGGTAAGCAGTTTCCCAAGGCGATAAGTTATGGGGGGGCAGCCAAAAACTGCCCTGAGGGGCTGTGGTGAGCTTGTAGCATCTCCCCTGGCAGAAAGGGTTGCCCTTGTTTTCGGGAGGTGAAGGGACAGCCCCATGCTTTCCCCAGCACCACAGAGCAAAGCCACCACCCTGGGGGTTGCAAGAGAGCACCCAAAACCCAACCTGGGGGACCAAAGTGGTCAGGCAGGGACTGTGATCCTCTCAGCTTCCCCTCCCTGGAGAAACCCCCCCACCCAGAGGCAAACCCCTCCAAACCCAGCCCTTTCCCCCAGCCCCAGGGTGATACCACCTGCCTCCACAGCCACCTGTCAGGCTGCAGGTGCACCCAGGGCTGGGGGGGGGGGACACCC
>NW_010179020.1:17710-25066 GCF_000695765.1 Mesitornis unicolor
AAGGGAAATCCCCATCCTGCCCCCAGCAGCTGCCCCAAATGCTCTCAGGGTGCCTGGACCTTCTCCCCCCATTACCCTCCAGGGATGCAGGGACAAGGACATGCTGGGTGGGAAGGATGCTCAGCGCCATGGAAGAGGATGCTCAGCCTTGGGCCATGGCATCAGCCTGACCCTGCTCTGGGGATGCTCCAAGAGGAGGCCCCAAGGCAGGCACAGGGCAAAACTTCACAACCCCTGCGCTTCGTGAGGTGACTTTGTCCCCCTCCCATAGCAAGTGGAGTAATTTTAAACCCACTCTTCATCCTGGTCCTAGCTAGCAAGGGCGGGGAGAGCCCCGCCGAGTGACACAAACCCCGTCTGACACCTGAAATGATTGGTGGTGACAGGCAGATTGTGCGGGGAGAGCCTCTGCGCTCCTTTCGAGGCACTGCCATGACAGGGACCGATCACCCCCACCCCCAGGGACACCTCCGAGGGATGCAGGGCTCTCCTCCTATAGCGAGCCTGCCTGCCCCATTGCATCATTCCCAAAGGGCTGTGGAAGTGGACATGGGATGTGGAAGACCCCCAGATGTGAGCTTATACTTTTGGACACCTCCCCCAAAAGGGATTGGTGAGGTGGAGGCAGGCGCTGGAGCTAGAGCATACAGCACAGCCCACCCTGCTACAAGCCTGCGCTGCCTCCTCTCTTCCATTTGCTTCTTGTTATTTCCCCTTTTTTCTCCCCTTTCTCCAAGCATGGTGCTGTGCTGGGAGCCCGGTGTGCAGCTGGAGGGGTGAGGGGCATCACGAGCAGCGGGGTGCCATGGGGACGAGGCCCCATGTCCTTCATCTGCCGGCTCTGGTGTCGGTCGGCTGCTGGCAGGAGCTATTCTGAGTCTGGATCGATGGGCGAGCGCAGGGGTTTGGGTGACAGCCACAGGAGGCATCTTGACAGGAGGGCTGCGGGCAGGGAACAGCAGGTGGGATTTTTCAGGAGATTTCCCCATCCTTCTCCCCCCCCAGACCTGTCCCAAAAGGTTTCGATGATGCAGATGTCTTTCTCATTTCCTTCCCTATGGGGGTTGCAATCTGACTGGGTCCCGCTACCCAGATGCTGCTTCCTGATTTGAGAGGCGCCAGCATTTCGCAGTGTGGTGAAACTCCAGGATGAAGGCACCTGCAGCCAAAAGCTGTGGCTAAGATCAAGCTCAGGGTGGCAATTTAAATAGGAGTTTACAGTGGGGGGATATGCAAAGGAGCATCTTCCTCCAAGAAAACCTGTGATTCTTATTCTTTGAGAATAATATTTTTTGTAAGATTTTACAAGACTGTTAATTCCTTCGAGAAGTCAGGGTAATTTTAAAGCAGGTGCTTTAAGCACAGCACTGGTAAATCTGGATATCAGGTAAATTAAAGTATTTTAAAACATTATTTCTTTTTTTTTTAATGCTGTTTTCCCTACCTAAGAGGATCGCCTTCTCCGTGAGCATCCCCAGGAGTGAGATGCAGTGAGCATCACCAGGGGTATCTCCCAAGGACCACAGACCTCATGAAGGGGGGGCCAGTCCCCTTCCCCAGAGCAGAGCAGAGGCTAAGACAGGCATAAGAGGGATGGCCATGGCCAGTCACCTTTGCTGGCCCCTCATGGCCACCATCGCCATCCCTTGAGGGTAGTCCTGGACAATCCCATTGCAGGGGCAAAAGAAAGGACTGGAGCAGTGGATTTAGATGAGGAGGAAGGAGAGACTCATGACACCCTGTCCTGAGCCCCCTGAGAGCCCTCCTGCAGCCCCAGATCCACAAGCCCCCTTCAGTCCCTTCCTGCCAAATTCCCTCTTGTCTCTGCTTCACACACACACCACCCCTCCTGCTAATATCAAAATGAAAGCTATAAATGCTGCTGGGGTGACACATTTCCCAGTGTATTCCCAGTAATGGTCTCTCTGGGTTTCTGGTTTGAGATTCAGCTCCTCAATTATTTATCTCCGTAAGGAAACAAGGAAACAAACTCAGCGAAGCAAACTTCGTGCCCTGTAGTGACACTGTGAGTTATTAAAAAAAAATTAATACAAATTCCCCAATGAGTCACTTAAGATGTACTTAACCAGCTCTAACCACAGAGATGATAGTCATGAGTATCTGTTTAGTGTCCAGGGACAGCCAGTGGCAGGGAGGAATCTGGATCCCTTCGTGGCGTTTCCCAACAGAGATATTTGAGGGGGGATCTCCTGCCAGTGAAGGGCAAACCCTAAATGTCCTAGTTTACAATTTGGGGTTGTTGAGGGGTAATTATAAGCTCCCCATAACCCAGATACATGCCTGAGGTGGGAGGATGGAAGGATGCAGGGGATGCGGGGGATTGAAAGGGGATGCAGAGGGATGTGGGGGACATGGTAGGAAGCAGGGGATGCAGGGGACGCAGGGGGATACAGGTGTGCAGGTGTGCAGGAGATGGAGGAGATTGAGGGGGTGCAAGGGGTGTGGGGGGTTGCCCAGATACATGGGCACATCACACCAGGGGGCTGCTGAGAGCCCTTTCCAGGGACTTAGAGAGCAGTGAAGCTCCAGTGCCAAATGGCCCTGGGAGCAGCAGCAAAAGGGGCCCCTAAATACCACCTTCCCATGACGGTGGCTGCACACCACAACAAACTAGGCACTAACCCTATGCTCAGGAGAGACACCCTTGCTCCTGGGGGTCACTTTCTGTGGGACCCCCCCACTTGCCACCTCTTGCACCATGGCCAGGCCTCTCTGGTTCCTCAGTCACAGGGACCTGCTGGGATACATCCCACGTCCCCACTCCCAGACCAAAGAGCAGTGGTGGCAATGCAGGAGATGGCTAAGGGCTGTGCCAGGAGTGTGTACAGCCCAGTACAGGTGGGCTCTAGTAAAGAGAAACTGGGGAAGGGGGAACTGCTGGCCTGGGAGATGCTAAGAACAGCTCATCTTTAGCTTATCCCTTGCTTTCAGCCCAAATCCGGAGCCATGTGCAGCCAAAATGCTTGTGCCTAAATTGTGATGTACATTGAACTTGGGCTTATGTGTGCCATGGGAGGGGAAGTGTTGAAACCTGTCTTGCTTCAAGGGATGCTCTGATCCATCCTCCTCTCCCCACTGAGGGCACCCACGAAGTTCAGCACAGACCCCCATTGTCATCCCACAGCGCCCCAGCTCTGCACTCCTCTGCCCTGGCCAGCAAATGCTCATTTGGGCAGCACTTAACCCCTCACTCCGCTGCCCCTGGAGCCGCACGCAGCCGGCGAGCTGCTCTCCTCGCACGCCGTTGGCACGCTGGGCTCCGCTTCAGCTTGAGCGCCGGGAAAAGCAAAGGGCATAATTTTAGGAGAAGCGTGTGAAATGTGTTCTGGCAGATCAGCCAAAGAGCTCTCCAGCAAAAAGGAAAGCATTAACATTTGCAAAAGGTCCTTGCAACAAAGCAAAAAATTCCCAGCAGGCAAATCCAGATGTGGGGATGTACAAGCCCCAGGATGCAGACAGGGATGGGACAGGTCCACTGCTTTGGGGACAGTCCAGGAGTGTCCCAGGAAGGAAATGTCCCTGGGAAAGGGTATTACACTGGTGGGATGAAATGGTGAAGGCAATCGGAGCGGGAGGGACTGCTGCCTTCTGGAGAGGATCAACACCACACAGAGGTACAAGGAGATGGGTTTAGACTTGCTTGGGACAGGATCTCCCCTGGGTCTGAGCTCCTTTTCTGAGCCAGCCCCTCTTCCCCCACATGATGGATTTGCAGAGAAAGGAGGGGGGAAAAAACCCTGAAGCCTGCAGCCTGTGATTCATCCTTACTATATTTGCACTTATTATTAGAAAGATGAAAATATAGCCAGAGTTGGAATTACAGATTTAGTAAGCAGGAGTGCCTATTTCAGCATATACTGCTTTTCCCAATAACTCTGACGCTCCAGGAGACCGAGTTACACCCTCGCCAGCATTAAGGCACTGCTCTACGCAGGCTGCTTATACTTCTGGGTGGATATATTAAGCGAGCAAGTCCTTCAGGGACAGCGACATTTGGACTCCTGGTGGTGCCCGCTCAGCACGCCATGCCACCGGCTGACACCCGTAAACCTTTGCCTCGACATTCGGCTTCCTGCTAACACTCGCCCTGATTTTGAAGATATATCAGTCCATGAAAGCCACAGGCAGGAGACACCTGTTTGCTTTCTGCTTTATAAACAGGCAGGGACCCTGTGCCATGGGAGAAGATAGGGACACCCTGAGCTTACACCTCTTGCTGTAACTCGCCCCATTGCCCCAAGCCTCCAGCTTTTTATGCACAAATTACTAGAGCTGGGCTATTATCAGCATCCAGGCTATCTGCTGCAGTCTGCTTACTTGGCTTAAAACCTTTTGGTTTGCTAGGAAACCAGGTTCACTCAATATTGTGGCTGCCTGCGAAAGATGCCTTCCAAGGTTCAACAGAGCAACAGGTGTCTGTGTGACCTGAAGAAGAGCAAATAAACTCCCAGGTACCAGGTGTGGTCATTGGTCTCCAGCATCTTGCATGCAGAGCATCAACATGGGGAGCCTGCTCCAAGTGCAAAATCCAACACAGAAGCGCCAAGATGGCAGCAGCAGATCCTGGCCATCAACTCGAACCTTGCCCTGCTGTCAGTCTGGGGCTGCCCCTCTTTGCCAGGCATGGTGGGATGGGGGCATAAAAAGAGGTAGCAGACTCCTATCCAGGAATGGTGGGCACCATGCCCTGCTCAGAACCATATTGTTTAAAAGGATCTTATTTGTCCAGCTGATTCTTGGGATCGTGCATGGCAGGAGGCTCTTGGGCCTCTGATGTGACTCTGTTTCCTGTGAGAGGCACTGGGGGACTCCACCTTTGGGACTCCAAAATACTGAGTGACCCCAAGCGCTCACCAGAGAGGCGATGGCACCCCTATTTCTGTCCCTGGCCTCCTAGGGAACATGTGGGAGGTATTTTTATCCTCCTGCCGGCTTCCTTAGTCACCAGCACTTGCTTTAAATGGGTCAAGAGGGAATAAAGATGCTGCAGCCCTTGCTTCCTTGCTGCCTGTCTTGGAGCACATTTACTGGCAGCACTGACGCTCCCTCCTCTTGTTCTCCATTGCAGCCAAGAGCTGCCATGGATCCAGAGACCCAGGAGACATCTCCCCAGCTCGGGGAGTGTCACCTGCAATTAATTCCTCATTAAAAGCCCCGTGATGAGGCAGCTCCGCTGCAGAAGTGCTGCACATCAGGACAGGATAGGCTCTCTCCTGGGACAGCAACAGAGGCAGCGTGCCAGGGCGGATGGATGTGCAGGGAAAAGGGGCAGCAGGAAAACTGCATCCGTCCAGAGTGCCCAGACACATGGGTGCCCTGGCACTGACCAGCTGCATCTGTGAGCAGAGCATCCCTGTTCCAACAGCAGCGCCAGTTGGTCACCGGGCCAGGACATTTTAAAGGGTTTGCTCATGAAGGGTGACAACAGAGATCCATGTCTGCCCGTGCCCCGCATTTCGAGGGTGTGATTTCCACTGCAGTCGCCTCTGTGGCTGACACCCGGTTTGGAGGGGACAGAGCTGGCCTCCAAGGTGACCCCAAGAGATGAGCAGGGGGTGAGCTGCAGCACCCAAGGGAGATTTGGGCTTAATCCTTGTGACATCTTATACCCAGAGAGAGAGAAAAACAGCAGGAGACAAGCGGGGTGCGGAGGAGGGGGCAATGTCTGACAGAACCAGGCAGTTGCCTCCATCACATTTAAGGGAGTTCATTTCCCTCCTGTCTCCTCAGATCTATCCTCCCGCTGCACTCGCATGGAGCCACGCAGCAAGGCCGCCCTGAGGAAGAGGCAATGGGAGGGGTATCGGCTCATCGGGAGACGTTTTGGAGAGGAGCTGCAGCTCCAGGCTTGCTGTGCAGATTGGGGTGCATCCCAAGCTGGATGGAAAGCAGGGGGGCTGCCAGCCTAACCGGGACTCTCACCACATGCGAGGGCATGGGATGGGTGCTGGCAGACCAGCTCACCCACTCCTGTGGGAAAGCATCGCTGCTGCAGGAGGAGACTGCAAAGTCCTCCCAGGCCACCAGCGGCCATACTGGGGGCACTGGCACAGTGCTACCCTCGGGCACCTCGAGGCGGGAGCCAGGCCAGCGGAAAGCCAAAAACTGGCATAAAAATGGTAAGATTAAAAAAAAAAAATCAAACAAAAAAATGAAGTTTTGGGACTTATTCAATGCCTATTTCATCTCCAGCTCCTGAGACTCCAGGCTATGCTCATTTTACCTTTGCAAGGCAAAGTCCTCTGTGAGCCGGAGAACTAGAAACCCACATCTTGCTAATGAAGGCAGAGCCCCACAGGCACTCATGTGGGTGGAGAACCTGGCAGGGCTTTTGGGGTACCCGTTCCTTTGATTTCTAAAGCCACAAAGCCTCCATCACACCACTGGGGAAAGTTGAGAGGCACAAGAGCAGTCGTGAGGGCAGCGCAGTTTGCGGAGGCATCCGTCCCCTGAGGTAATGCCGGTGCAACGGGAAAATGTCTCTGGCGATGATGTGGAAGACAGCAGAAGGGCCGCTCAGGTGTTTCTAATTTTTAAGACTGAGCTTTCTTTTTTGTCTTTGCATTTCAGCTGCTCAGCAAGGCATGACATTTCGCTGCCGCCGCCATCCTGGCTGCCTCTTCTCCCACTGGTGCTGCTGCCCGCAAAGGCGGGTGCATGGTGGCTGCCATCACCACATGGCCAGCCATCTCCTCTTCAGGGCTGAGGGACAGCCTGGAAACGTGACCTAAACACCTAAATGTGAGGTCCATCCCAGGCTGAGTCCCCCTTCCCACCTCCCAGGCAGGAACCCTATGAAGTGACCCTCTGGCCAAGCTTCTCCTGTAGTACCCAATTTGGTGTTCAGCAGCATCCCCTTCCCCAGCGGTGCCAGGGCCAGCTGCTCCATCCATGCTGGCTGCTTCATCCTTAAAATGGATGGTGGATGGGAGTTCTTACACCTATTTCAGATCTGGCCCAACACTGCTGTGCTCTTCACGCCGCTGGTGAGAGAGGGGAAGCTCATTGCTGGTGGATGCCAAGTGCTTCTTTCTCTCCTCGCATTTACAATTACCTCCGCTGGCTGTGACAAATGCTGGCAAGCTTTAAAAATTAGTAGGGCGGCTGCAACCCTGCATTTATGCTCCTTGCTCTGGCAGCCCCAACCTTTGCATTTAAGCCCGTGGCCAGTCAGGGCACGAGCATCATCATCCTCTGCCTGTGGAAGACCAATGGCACATCCCAAAACACAGCATGGGGGGGCAGAAAGCAAAGAGCAAGACCAACACCAGCACCAACAGGTGACCGCATGGCGTGTCCATGGGACCACCAGGTTCCAGTATAAATTGGGGAATG